>NC_142800.1:38497791-38582253 GCF_049724085.1 Artemia sp. Qi Xiang Cuo | reverse complement strand
CAAACTATTTTTTTTTAAACTTCGAAATTATTCAACTTTATTTTTTTTTGTACGTATCTTAAAATGACAAAATATGCTTACAGCTCTAACAATTGTACTCTGTGATTGGTCAGAGACACAATGTGGCTTTCCCACTGGTATTCTTTTTTCTACTTAATAGTTTGACTTGATAGGAATTCTGAAACTGGACTTAAATTATTTCAAAAGATAGACGTTAGCACTCGAAAGAGGTATTTGAGTCGCATAAGCTTGGGTTATTAAGCGTTTAAATCTGCTAAGAAGATGTTTATTTTCTTTAAATCCTCAAGATGTAGATTCCTCTCTCGTATGATTTTCGTAATAATTAACCATAATCGCATATGCCAAGGGATATTAAGCGGTTAAGTCTGATACGAATTGTGGTTAAGTTATTTAAACATAATCTTAGCACCGCATTACACACTGTGACCAGTGCAAAGTGACATCCTCTTGATATTATTTGAAGAAATCGTTACCTAGAAATTCTCGTTTGAGATGTTAATATATTCAATTTCTTTATAACATAATTCAGCTTCATTTTGGAACTTTAAACAGGTGGAATATCCATTCTATTAATATAACTTCAAAAATGTTTGGTGTTTTTTACTACGAATACATTGATGTAAAGAAATCAGCATATTGAGTAATTTTTGAATGTGCATTTATAATGTTGACTAGTGATCATCAAGAGGTCTTTTGTTACCACTGGTATATAAACTAAAATATGTATGTGTAAAATGAAGAGAGGGGGTACAGAACTCCACATTTAATAAACAGAAAAGGTTAATATAATGAAATGATTCTTCCATCCTACAACAAAGGGAAGGATTTATCCTCCATACAGGAGAAAGTTGAAGAGATATGTTGTTTTTTTGGCATAACAGCACTGTACACAAAATAGAAAGTGCCCACTGACAAAATTTTAATCGAAGAATGAAAATAAGATATATCGCTATTTAACATTGAAGCTTTTATTTGGGAGATTTTTTAGAGTAATATACACTTTCCAGAAGACAAGGTTTGATTTTTTTAGTAAACGGGTAAGAATACATAATCCATCTTAGACTATGTGTGTGATATCCTAAGAAGAAGAAGAACGAACATACCTGTGATATACATTGGAATCATACTGAGTGGATGCCAAAAAATGATAAATTTTTAAAAGTCATCGTACCCATGAGTAACCAATGGCCTTTTTACAGACCACCAATTCTATAAACACTTCGTAACTATAGTAATATGAATCTTTTTGGCCCAACGTTTGAAGCTAGCTTCAGGTAATGTTTAGGATAGTAGCGGATATCCTACAGTAGGGCTCATTTGAATGACAGTTGAAAGTTCTAATTGACTGTTTGAGCGACCAAAAAACTAAAGGGGTAACTATTACCCATTTCATGCTGAATTCCCAACAGCTACACAATCCAAATTCTTAGAAAGCTATTTTGTTCAGTAGAGATAATATTTCTAATAGTCATGTAATTGAGGATGACGTAATCTTCCCCAGTATCCAGGGGGAGGGACAGTAATTCCGGTCTAGGGAATGCATATGGAGTTTCACGCCCCAACTTAGAGACTTTTTGGGGGTGTTTCTCCCTTTTTCGAAAATCAGGCTCCCGGTTTTCAAAATCCCTTTTTCTTCTGAGGCTTGGAGTATTTGGTGGATAAATATTAAACTTAATGATAAACAGAAAAATAGCAAAAAAATATCAAATAATCTAACAATCATGAAACTTCCACAAATCAGCATCGATAAATAAATGAAACCCAAAATGAGCCGAAATTACAATAATTAACAGAGTCAAACTCAAAATGAGCAGAAATTAACATAAGTTCGGTGCGAAACCCCTTTGTCTTCCCAAGACCAGAACAAAATATGCACTTTATTGAAAAATACAAGTGAATGTGCATTGTCAGTTTAATATACATATACTGATATTTAGTAATCAAAATGTTAATATCATTTGATATGTGTCTTATGTCCCCCAAAATTTTTAAGATGGTACATTTTTATAAATAAAAAAAAGTTTAGTAAAATTCTACGGTACTGTTCTATTAGCTGTAAACCATACAAGAAGTAAAGTTCGGTTAATGCTAATTAAATAAAAAAAATAGGATAAAAATGTAATAGTTTAGAAACAAAATTCAGTTTTTGCAAAAAAAAAATAAATAGGTTAATGCTAATGAAATAAAACAAAACAGGATAAAAATGTAATATTTTAGAAACAAAATTCAGTTTTTTCAAAAAAAAAATAAATAAATATATTAACCGAGTCAAACTCAAAACGAGCAGAAAAAATATCATTTGATATGTGTCTTATTTTCCCCAAAATTTTTAAGATATTAAATTTTTATAAATAAAAAAAAAGTTTAGTAAAATTCTAAGGTAGTGTTCCATTAGCTGTAAGCTATACAATAAGTAAAGTTCGGTTAATGCTAATGAAATAAAACAAAATAGGATAAAAATGTAATAGTTTTTAGAAGCAAAATTCAGTTTTTGCAAAAAAAAAATAAATAGGTTAATGCTAATGAAATAAAACAAAATAGGACAAAAATGTAACAGTTTAGAAACAAAATTCAGTTTTTGCAAAAAAAATAAATAAATAAATATATTAACCGAGTCAAACTCAAAACGAGCAGAAATTAACATAATTTGGGCGCGAAACCCATATGCCTTCCTAAGACCAGAACAAAATTTGCACTTTACTGAAAAATACAAGTGAATGTGCATTGTCAGTTTAATATACATTTACTGATATTTAGTAATCAAAATGTTAATATCATTTGATATGTGTCTTATGTCCCCCAAAATTTTTAAGATAGTACATTTTTATAAATAAAAAAAAGTTTAGTAAAATTCAACGGTACTGTTTTATTAGCTGTAAACCATACAAGAAGTAAAGTTCGGTTAATACAAATGAGATGAAACAAAATGGGGTAAAAATGTAATATTTTGGAAACAAAATTCAGTTTTTACAAAAAAAAAAAATATTCACTTGTATTTTTCAGTAAAGTACAAATTTTGTTATTTTTTATCTGCTTTTCAAAATGTTCGTATTTGGAAGTCTGTCAGTTACCACAAAGCTGTAAATCGGGTTACTCTATCAAAGTAAAAATAGGCTTAGCAGTGATTAGATCTCATTGTCAGCGACAATTCAATCAGATAAGAGTTTTACAAAATGGAATACCTTTTTGCAAATTGAGTTAGCTTTTATTTCATAGACGAAATATTTGAATTCCTTTTATTCAAATCACCTATCAATTTATCAAAAAAATATATGAAGCAGAAATCTGGTCTGTAAATGAACATTATAGCAATATCTGTAGTGAAGCGTTTTTCTCTTCAAAAACAAATTGTTTAAACTATAAATTTACACCCTCCTCCCACAGAAAGTCCACAAAAGCACAATAAAGTTATATATAGTGAAGCGTTTTTCTATTCATAAGCAAATTTTTTAATCTAAAAAATTACTCCCTCCTCCCTCAAAAAGTTCAGAGAGACACAATAGCCTTATCTGTAGTGAGGTATTTTCCTACTCGTATGTTTCCCAAATATTTAACATGTATAATATTTTCATATCGTCCAACAAAACCAAATTCCTACGATAATTATTTAAACTAAAAAGTTTCACCCTCCTCCCTCAGAAAGTTCAAAAAACCACAATAGCCATATCTGTAGGGACGCGTTTTTGTATTCATAAACAAATTTTTTAAACTAAAAAGTTACCCCTCCTCCCTCAGAAAGTTCACAAAAACACACTAGCCTTATCTGTAGTGAAGCGTTTTTCTATTCACAAACAAATTTTTTAAACTAAAAAGTTACCTCCTCCTCCCTCAGAAAGTTCAGAAAGACACAAGAGCCTTATCCGCATTGTAGCATTTCTTCTACTCGTATGATTCCAGAATATTTAATACGTACCAATTCTCCATACCATCCAACAAAACCCAATTCCTCCTAGAATTATTTAAACTACAAAGTTACCCCTTCCTCCCTCACAAATTTCACAAAAACACTGAAGCTTTTTATGTAGTGAATCGTTTTTGTATTAATAAACAAATTTTTTTATCTAAAATTTTACCTCATCCACCCTCACAAAGACACAATAGCCTTATATGTAGTGGAGCATTTTTTCTAATCGTATGTTTACCGAATATTTAACATGGACCATATTTCCATACCATCCAACAAAACCCAATTCCTCCTAGAATTATTTAAACTAAAAAGTTATCCCCTCCTCCCTCAGAAAGTTAACGAAAACACAATAGCCATATCTGTGGTGAATCGTTTTTATATCCATAAACAAATTTTAAAAACTTAAAAGTTACACCCTCCTCCCTCAGAAAGTTCAGAAACACAGAATAACCTTATCTATAGTGAAACATTTTTCTACTCGTAAACTAATTTCTTAAACTAAATAGTTACCATCGCCATCCCCCTCAGAAAGTTCAGAAAGACACAATAACCTTATCTGTAGTGAAACATTTTTCTACTCGTAAACTAAAGAAGTAATTACCCTTTTCAAAAACATTAGTCGTTCTATTAATGAACCCATGAAACGAAACCAGTCTGATAGCATCACAGAATCACGCTCCTAGTTCCAAAAAATGGAAGGCATGTACCGTTCCTAGTAATAGCTTTAAAAACCTATTAGCCAAGTTTAAAAAAAAAAACCTGCTAATCAAGTACGTAACTGGCCCTGGTAACCCAATGTACTGGTTAAACTACACGCATATTCTGACACGGATTTAACCTAAAAAAAAACTTGTATATCATGAAAAAGAAATCCGGTAAATTGTGTAAGAAAAACTTGAACCAAACCAGATTATACCCACCTAACCAGATTGTACCTACCAAACCAGATTATAACTACCATAAACCTGTCTGGTACAGGGGCCTTGGCAAATCCAGACGAGCATCTCTACTCTCGTTTCTCTATTGCTATTATAAATCACAATATTTATACATAAAAGAAGATAAGATTGATAATTCAACCACCTAATACAGATAGCTCAGTTGTTTAATGGGAATTGAATTAAGTCAACATTGTAATAATTCAAAAATTTTCTAAAGTTACTATAAACTTTATGTTATATGTTATTTAGTATAAACACTTTTTTAACATAGGCTTACTGCTATCATTCGATCACCACAGAAAATAAAAGATATATGTATAAATGAATGAATAACCCAGTATAAATGAATAGATGTATAAATGAATAACCCAGTCCTTCTTATATGGTAAATTAGTATAAAAAAGAAGTTTATCGTCGGTGCACTGAAATGTATCCGGGCGTAGACAAACCAAAGAAAACCACAGGGATAAGAATCCCACAGTTGAAATCACTGGGAATAAACCAGGGTATTTCAGTTTAATTTTGCCCACGAAAATAACCTCCAAGAAGCAAGTTGAGTTTATCCGCAGGAGAATGATCCATAGAATAAAAAATAGCATAAAAAATATGATCCAGGTTTTAAAATGTAGCTCTTTTAAATCAAAATATAAAGAGTTGGAAATTTTCTTCTCAAAGAGGGAAGTACTGCAGTAAGATGACAATTTTATTTAAAATTTGATTTTAATAAAAATAAATTAAAAGAAAAAAACACAAGATGCTAAGTTTTAACCACTTACTAAGATAAGAAGCTTCTGAAAAGATCCACAAAAATAGCCATATATCCTGGTCTCCAGGCTATGTGCAGGGTGGAAAAGGAAATTTAAAAATACCATCTCCTTGCTGTAGCACAGTTGTGGCTGGGAATATCATATAGAGGCAATATTTGAATCCAACTGTGGCGCTTGTTTTTCTTGAGATACTTTTGACTGCTGATATGTGCAAAAATCTTTGTATTACTTTGAGCAATGTATGTGTCTGTATTTTCTTGGGGTTTTAAGTTCTACCTTGTGCTGTTAAATCTATTAGGAAAATATTTCCGGTTCCAAGTTTTGTCAAACACTCGTATCTTGTACCATTGTTGTTTAAGTCCATTAAACGTAATCAATAATGGATGTCCCGTCTTCTTGTGTAGCCCAGAAAGAACCGTCTCTTTTAATTAGTTCAGACCAACCAAAAATTAGGATGCTACCATAGTTATAAGTCACCCTATCGACTCACCCCAGTTTGTAGCCCTTTCAATCATTTGATTGAAAGGACTATTGCCCTTTTTAAGAGTCAAAAGTGATTGTAAGGTAAATAACCCCCTCTCACCTCAGCCATTTCCCCAAACAAATCTAATCAAAATTTAGTGATAGCCATTTTGTTCACCGTAGTTGAAAGTTTTAGAAATTATGTCTTTGAGGATGACAACCCCCCATACCCCTCAGGGCAACAGTTGTAAGTTATGCCCTGGGGAATATAAGGTTTTATAGAAAGGATTGTCGTAGAAACTTCAAAAAGGGCTTATTCAATCGGGAATTGAAAAGGCTAGTGCCATTTTTAATAGTCGAAAGTAATCGGAGGGAGAATCACTCCTCCCCACGCCCATCATTTCCCAAACTTTTCCATTCAACATTTTGTGATTTTGTGAAAGGTCTGGAATTATGTCTTTGAGGATGAGAACCCCCCCCCCCACAACCCCCAGTACCAGGGATGTAAGTTATGCCCTTGAGGCAAATAAGATTTTTATAGAAAGTGCTGTCGTAGAATTTTCAAAAAGGACTCATACGATTGGAAATTAAGAGGACTAGTGCTTTAATATTAGTTGAAAGTGATCAGAGGGCAAATGATTCCCCCCCCCCTTCAAGCCCATCATTTCCCCCATCACTTCCGATAAAAATTTTGAGATAACATCTTTGTTCAAGGTATTTGAAAGGTCTGAAAATTATGTTTTTGAGGATAACAACCCCCCCCCTCCCAGCCCTCAGTGCAAGGGTCGTAAGTTGTGCCCTGGGGGAGTTTAAGGTTTTTATAGAAAGCGTGGTCATATAGACTTCGGAGCGACCTCATTGGATTGGTAAGCAAAAGCTCTAGTGCTTTGCTTAAGAGTCAAAGTGATCGGAGGGTAGCTACCCCCCCCCTTCAAACGCAAACGCCGTATTGTCCTGCAATGCATCTGATTAAAATTTTGAAATGTCAATTCTATTCAAAATAGTCTAAATATTATATAAAAAGGCTTTTGGGGTTATTTAAGGTTTTTATGGAAGGGGTGGTTGTTTAAATTTAGAAGAGGCTCATTTGGTTGAAAATTGGAAGCTCTAGTTCTTTTTAAAGCATCAAAAGTGACAGAGGGTATTTAACCCCTCCCCACATCCTAAAACCCTTCCTTTCACCAAAAGCCACTGATTGAAATTATAAAATAATGATTTGTTTTCTAAATAGTTAAAAGAACCTATAATAATCTCTCTAGGGAAGACACCCCCCCGCGCCCTGGGGATAGGTTTGTAAGTTGTTTTATGAGGCCAAATAAGGTTTCTATGGAATGGGTGGTCCTATAAACATCAGATGGAGCTTATTTGATTTGAAATTGGAAGTTATTGTGTTCTTTTTAAGAGTCAAAGCGATTTGAGAGCAAACTGTCCCCCCTCAAAATAAACGTTTGCCTTAACAACTCTCATCAAAATTTGGAGCTATCAATTTTCTGATCGTATTAGAAGGTTTTGGAAATTATACCTGAGAGGAAATTACCCCCGCCCTACAGCTCTCAGGGAAAAGGCTTTAAGTTGTGCCCTTGGGGCATATCAGGTTCTTATAAAAAAAGATGGTCGTATATGCTTTGGAGGGGACTCATTGGATTGCTAATCCTAAGTTCTAATGCCCTCTTTAAGAAAAAAGGGATCAGAACAAAGCTACCCCCCCCCCCCCGCACAATCACAAACACGTCGTGTTTTCTTGAGGTATATTCAAAAGATTGTTTGAGACAGTCCTTTTATTCAATTAAATAAAAAAAAACAAGTTTTTCAACAGAAAGTAAGGAGCAACATTAAAACTTAAAAAGAACAGACAGAAATTATTCCGTATATGAGAGGGTTCGTTCCCTAGGCAATACTTTGTTCTTTACGATAAAGTTCGAATTTTGTTCGAATCACAAATCCCTAAATCACAAAGGCCGTTTAATTAGAGTAGATAGATCTTTCGAAAGTAGTAAAAAAAGAATTAGCGTAAAGAGTGAGGTATTGACTATGGGGTGAACCCCCTCATTTAAGTAATAATTTTTGTTCATTTTAAGTTTTAATGTTGCTCCTTACTTTCTGTTGAAAAAACTTTTTTTTTGTTTAATTTCTGATCGTTTTTTAAATAATGATGGGGAATCTAGCCTCCCTTCATAGAAATGTCTCTTCCCCCAAGAAACATCCTCCCTGAAAAAATCCCCCCACTTAACATCCCTCTCCAAACCTCCTCCAACCCCCACAGAAAAATCTCTTTTGAACATCACTGTATACTTCCCAATAACCAATACTACATGTAAACAATGGGCAAAGTTCATAATTTGCAACTCTTCCCCCTGGAACCGTGGGGAATTAAGTCATCCTCAAAAGACGTATTTAATAGATTTTCGACTATTTTGAACAAAATGTCTATCTTAAAATTTTGATTGGGTTACTTCGGGGAAAAATGAGCTTGAGTTGGGGCCAAGTTACCCTTCAACTTTTTTGGTCACTTAAAAAGGGCACTAGAACTTTTAATTTCCTTTCAAATGAGCCTTCTCATGATATTCTAGGACTACTGGATTCACACGATTACACCTGGGGAAAACAAACAAATAAATAAACACGTATCCGTGATTAGGAGTACAGTTAATAGTGATAGTTTTAGTTTTAATAGCAGTAGTAGTAGTAGCAGTAATAGTGACATTAACAGTAGTTTTAGGAGTATGAGCATTAGTATTGTGATGCAAATATTGTCTTTTGGTTAGTTCAACATCCCCCACAACAAGCTTTGTAAGTTTTAATTTCACACATGAAACTGCTCCTAAGATATTGCTGATATGATAACTATTCTAGATTTTGACCCCTATGCTATCTAAAGGCCAGATTATAATTTAAGACATAGTATAATTTACTAAAAAAATTCAAATGAATTTAATGAAAAAATTGTGCATTGTCAGTTCAACATACATATGCTAATATTTATTCCTTAAATCTTAGTTAATTTTTGATTTCTTTAAGTTATAAAAGTGATAACATTTAAAATATTTTTTTTTAATAAAGTACAAATTATATTCTGGCGTTTAAAAAGCATAGGGTTTATAATCGTACTCAGATCAATTTCTGTTCGCTTTGACTTTGACTTATTTTAATTTTTGTTTGTTTTTGGTTTCACTTATTTATTGATATTGATTTGTGGTAGTTGCATGCTTTATACATTATTTAATGCTATTTTTGTTCATTTTTTGTTTAACGGAGTTCTTTTCTTTTTTTTGAAAAATTTATTTTGTGGAATTTTTTTTTTTGATTAATTTCTTTTCGTTTTATATTGACATAGTCTTTTTCAGGGAGAAAGACTGAGCCTCTTCGGAAGTTAAACAACCACCCTTTCCATAAAAATCTTAAATACCCCCTAGGCATAACTTACAACCCTTGCCCCTAATTTCTGGGATTTGTTTCAACCCCAAATGCCTTGTTAGATGATATTTAAACTATTTCGAATAGAATAGCAATCTCAATATTTTTATTAGACACATGTCTGGACAATACGACGTGTTTGTTGGGGGATGCGGTAGCTGCCCTCTGATCACATAGACTCTTAAAAAGAGCTATAGAGCGTCTGATTACAATTCCAATAAGCCTCGTCTGAAGTTTTTATGACCACACCTTCTATAAAAACCCTATATGTCCTCGGGGCATAACTTACAACCCTTTCCCTGAGGGCTGGGGGGATCTGTTATCCTCAAAGACATAATTTTCAGACCCTTCTGATGGGATCAACAAAATGGCTATACATAAATTTTGATTGGAAGCGTTTGGGAAAATGATAGGCGTGAGGGGGGGGGCATTTGCCCTCTGATCCCTTTCGAATATTCAAAAAGGCATTAGTCCTCTCCATTTCCAATCAAATGAACCCTTTTTGAAGCTTCTACGACATTACTCTCTATAAAAACCTTATATGCTCCAAGGGCTTAATTTACGTCCCTTGTCCTGAAGGCTATGGGGGTAGGGTTGTCATCCTCAAACACACAATATCCAAACCTTCAACTATGTTGAACAAAATGACCTTATCAAAATTTTGATCTGAATTATTTGGAGAAATGATGTGTGTTGGGGAAGAATTCTGCCTCCGATTACTTTCGACTACTAAAAAGGGCAATAGCCCTCTCAATTTCCAATCGAAAGAGCCCTTTTTGAAGTTTTTACGACATTACTTTCTATAAAAAACATTATATGCCCTCCTGGGCATAACTTACAACCTTAGCCTGAAGGCTATGAGCAGGAGTGTCCCGAGGGAAGGGGAAGGGAGGAGCGTTCTGCCCCTCCAACGCTTTTGGCACTCAGTAAAATTTTTGCCGAAGGCTAAAATTTCGGTAAAAATCAGTAGATATGGGCTTCTAGTTTCTGTAGAGGCCACTGGAATGACTGTGCTATTTGCTTGAGGCTCTAGGAGCCACATTCTATAGAGGCCCCAGGAACCACTGAAGCTATCAAGTTGAATGAACTTTATCAAGGCCATCCCCTAGGGCACTTTTCACCTTTTCAAAGAGAGTAAGTAGCCCCTCTCATATAGGTAATACTTTACATGGCCTTCTAAACCTTTTCATAGAGAATAAGGAGTTCCTCGCATATATGTTATACTTTGGCCAGACGTTCCTTGGCATGCTATTTGCTTGGCTTACGTTCCTTGGCACCTCTCCAGGGTGCATGTCAAGGCTTTCCCTTTTGGCACTCTTGAGGCTGAACGAACTTTATCAAGACCATCCTCTATTGAGGTTGAACGAACTTTAGTTTACGTAAGAACGAACTTTAGATATAGCTCTAAGGCACTTTTAAGGAGCAATGAACTCTGAACAAACCTTGGCAAATTGGAAACAGATTAAATAAGATGTTAGCTAAAGATTTTTTAATGATTTCAGAAATATTTGACTGGTGTAGTCTTGATGTCCCTAAGGCTCTCTTGTGAACTCTTACTGATTTCTCTGGTTTTGAGCGTTAGTTGCGCAATGATGTAGTCCTCGGGTGCTCTTGAGTCACTACTTCTATAGAAGCTCTACACCTTTTCAAAGAGAGTGAGTATTCCCTCGCATATAGGCTCCATTTCTATAGAAGCTCTACACCTTTTCAAAAAGAGTGAGTCAGCATAATAAGCTGATTTTTCTTATGTGCCTATTGATTATACACTTCCGTTTTTAATAGTTTCGGTAACTATTGAGCCAAGTCGCTCCTCGCTTGCAGTTCTTGACCAAGAACTGTTTGATATTATTTGCGTTTAAAAATGAGCCTTTTCTCCTATAATAGCGAGAGGTAGGCGGTTATTTACAAGGTAGGCGGTTATTTACATTCCTTTATAATTGTATACGAACTAATGCGATATAACATTACTTTCATACCGGGTCTTTGGAATTTAAGTTTGTATTTTTGGCTAATAGCTGTGTACATTTTTTACGATGATTTTTTGTGTTTTAATAAAAGTACAAACTTAAAGTATAATTTGCTGTATAAGGAATGCATTGAAGATTGTTTCTGCAGGCAAGTTATGGGGACTCTCGTCTTGGGGA
Source organism: Artemia sp. Qi Xiang Cuo (assembly GCF_049724085.1). NCBI lineage: Eukaryota > Metazoa > Arthropoda > Branchiopoda > Anostraca > Artemiidae > Artemia > Artemia sp. Qi Xiang Cuo. Next base: position 38,570,597 of record NC_142800.1, on the reverse strand, counting down.
CTTCGTCAACTCCTTCAAATTGCAATAGTATAAAACTACTCATTTTTGATAATAATTACCCTTGGGTTTCAGCAGTCTTTCTTAAAGAATTGGGACCAAAATTCAAACTTTAGCGTAAAAAACAAGATATTGAGGAGGTAGGAGCTTGAAACATCTACAGTAGGGTTCTCTCAACGCTCAATTTAATACTGTGACTTTCATTAAGATTCTTTGAGTTTAACGGGGTATTTCCCTCCTTTTTCGTAAGGTAGGCATATACTTTGAGGCTCGTAACCTTTGATGGGTAAGACTAAACTTAATAAAGCTTAGATATATTTGGAATCAGCATTACATATCAATTCTTTTGATATACCTATAGAATCAGTTAAACATGAATAAGAGGGGGGGGGGTTGAAATCCTTAGGAGTCTTGCCACTTTGGATTTTTTCAAATCCGGAGGCACATGAGATATAAATCTTTCAATGATATCAATAACGTGTCATTATCTCAAGCAAATGTTTTGATTGTGTTATGATCTAAGACGTTCACTAAGCATTTTCTGATTCTTCTTATAGAGCAAAAAATAATAATTACAAATCAAAAAATACATCCTACGAAGTCACAAATTCTTCTTCAAAAATACAAAATACTTCTTACAAAACAAAATATAATTCTTACAAATCGAAAACACATCCTAAACAATCACAAGCTGTTCTTTCAAAACACAAATTACTTGTTAAAAAAAAAAGAAAAAATACTTTTACAAAACAAAAACGTATTTAAAATATCAAAAATTCTCCTTAGAAAATATAAAATAATTCTTGTAAAACTAAAAATAATTACTAAAAAACAAAAATATATCCTAAGAAATCACCAATTCTTGTTACAAGACAAAAAATTCTTCTTACAAAATAAAAAATAATTCATACAAAACAAAAATACAACCTAAACAATCATAAATTCTTCTTACAAAACGTAAAATAATTCTTACGATTAAAAAAATGAAGCTTACAAAACAAAAGTACATCATAAGAAATCACAAATTCTTATTATAAAATGCAAAATACTTCTTACGGAAAATAAATAATTCTTATAAAACGAAAATACATACTAAACAATCAAACAAATGATCTAACAAAATACAAATTGCTTGTTAAAAACATAAATATACTTTTTACAAAACAAAAAATAATTCTTAAAAAACAAAATACACCCTAAAAAATAAGAGATCATTTTTAAAAATATAAAAATACTTCTTAAAAAATAAAAAATACTTCTTACAAAGCAAAGCATAATTTTACAAAACAAAAATACATCCTAGGAAACCACAAATTCTTATTACAAAATAGAAAAACTTCTTAGGAAACAAAAAAATATTCTTACAAAATGAAAATAAATCCTAAACACTCAAAAACTGTTCTTAAAAAATACGAAATATATGTTACAAAACAAAAATATATCTTACAGAACAAAAAAAAAAAAAAAATCATGGGCAGCACAATAGCGCAGCCTAAGTAAAGAACGATGTTGTCACAATGTATCATTTTATTTTCTCTAGACCAGGACACTTCGTGTCAAAAAAGTTGTCGTAAAGGTATAAAAGGTTCTTATAGAAAGCGTTGTCATAGAAACTTCAAAAAGGGCTCATTTGATTAAAAATTAAAAGGGCTAGTGCCCTTTTCAATAGTCGAAAGTGATTGGAGGGCAAAAAAACCACTCTCACACCCACTATTTTCCCGAAACACATCCAATAAAAATTTTGAGATAGCCATTTTGTTCCACGTAGCTGAAAGCTTTAGAAATTATATTTTTGAGGATCGAAATCCCCCCCTCTCACAACCCTCAGGGCAAGGCTTGTAAGTTATGCCCTGGGGGAAATAAAGTTTCGTATAGAAAGCACTGTTGCAGAAACTTCAAAATAGGCTTCATTGATTTAAAATTGAAAGAGTTAGTACTTAGTTAGAGGACTAGCGCCTTTTTTATTAGTTGAAAGTGATCAGAGGGCAAATGAACCCCCCCCCCCTCAAGTCCATCATTTCCCCCATCACTTCCAATCAAAATTTTGAGATAACATCTTTGTTCAAGGTATTTGAAAGGTCTAAAAATTATGTCTTTGAGGGTAACAAATCCCCCCCCTTCCAGCCCTCAGCGCAAGGGTCGTAAGTTGTGGCCTGGAGAAATTTAAGGTTTTTATAGAAAGCGTGGTCATAGATACTTCGGAGGTACCTCATTGGATTGGTAATCAAACGCTCTAGTGCTTTGTTTAAGAGTCAAAGTGATCGGAGGGTAGCTAACCCCCACCCAAAAAAACACGTTGTAGTGTCCTGAAATGCGTCTAATAGAAATTTTAAGATGGCCGTTCTATTCATAGTAGTCTAAATATCACATAACAAGGCTTTTGGGGTTTAAACAAAACCCAAAGATTCGGGGCAAGGGTTGAAAGTTATGCCAAGGGGGTATTTAAGGTTTTTATGGAAAAGATGGTTGTTTAGCTTTAGAAGAGGCTCATTTGGTTAAAAATGGGAAGCTCTATTTCCTTTTTTAAGCATCAAAAGTGACGGAGGGCAATTAACCTCCCCTACTACCCCTCCTTTCCCCAAACGCCTCTGATTGAAATTATGAAATAGCGATTTTTTTCAAAATAGTTCAAAGAACCTATAATAATGTCTCTAGAGATGAAACAACCCCCCAGCGCCCTGGGGATAGGGTTGAAAGTCGTTTTATGAGAGTATATAAAGTTTCTATGGAATTTGTGGCCCTATAAACATCAGATGGGGCTTATTTGACTTGAAATTGGAAGTTATTGTGCTCTTTTTAAGAGTCAAAGTAATTTGAGAGCAAACTGCCCCCCCCCCCACAATCAACACCTCTCATCAAAATAAAGAGATATCAATTTTATTAATCGTAGTAGAAGTTTCGGAAATTATCCCCCCCCCCCTACAGCTCTCAGGGAAAAGGTTGTAAGTTGTGCCCTTGGGGCATATCAGGTTCTTATAAAAAAGGAGGTCGTATATGCTTCGGAAGGGACTCGTTGGATTGTTAATCCTAAGTTCTAATGCCCTTTTAAGAGGAAAAGTGATCAGAGCGCAGCCCCCCCCCCCCCCCCGCACAATCACAAACACGTCGTGTTTTCTTGAGGTATATCCAAAAGATTGTTTTAGACAGTCCTTTTATTCAACCAAATAAAAAAAAACAAGTTTTACAACAAAAAGTAAGGAGAACCATTATAACTTAAAACGAACAGAAATTATTACGCATATGAGAGGATTCGTCCCATAGTCAATACCTCGTTCTTTATGCTAAAGTTTGAATTTTGTTCGAATCACAAATCCCTGAATCACAAAGGCCGTTTAATTAGAATGGATAGATCTTTTAAAAGTAGTGAAAAAATTAGCGTAAAGAGTGAGGTATTGACTAAGGGGCGAACCCCCTCTAATGAGTCGTGATTTCTGTTCGTTTTAAGTTTTAATGTTGATCCTTACTTTCTGTTGGAAAAACTTTTTTTTGTTTAATTTCTGATCGTTAATTTCCGATTTTTTTAAAGAATGCTGGGAAATCTAGCCCCCCTTCATATAAATGTCCCTTCCCCCCAAGAAACATCCTACATAGAAAAACAGCCCCCTCCAACCCTCCTGCCCCCTCCCCACCCACTAGAAAAAAATCCTCCTGAAAACGTCTGTATACTTTCCAATAACCAATACTATATGTAAGCAATGGGCAAAGTTCATAAGTTGCAACTCTTCCCTTTGGAACCATTGGGAATTAAGTCATCCTCAAAGACATATTTATTAGATTTTCGACTATTGTGAACAAAATGGCTATCTCAAAATTTTGATTGGGTTACTTTGGGGAAAAATGAGCAGAGGTGGGGGCCAAGCTACCCTCCAATTTTTTGGCCACATAAAAAGGGCACTAGAACTTTTAATTTCCTTTCAAATGAGCCCTCTAGTGATATTCTAGGACTACTGGATTGATACGATTATCCATAAAAAAAATAAAAAATAAAAACGTATCCATGATCTTTCTTCTGGCAAAAAATACAAAATTCCCTGTTACGTCAGGTTTTCTGTTACGCTGAATCTGATGGTTTGATTCTAATTAATATTTTATCACTTTTAGGGGGTATTTCCTCCTATAATCAAAATAAGGCAAATATTTCCAGGCTTTTAGTTTGTGATAGGTAAAACAAACCATGAAGAAACGTATTTATTTGAAATCAGCATGAAAATCAGATTCTTTTGAAGTATCTACTGGTATCAAAATTTCCTTTTTGAGAGTTTCGGTTACTTTTGAGCCGGGTCATCCCGTACCTACAGTTCATTACCAGGAACAGTTTGAAATAGTTCAAATATCATATAACAAGACTTTTGAGGTTGAAACAAATCACCAGATTCTGAGGCCAAGGATTATAAGTTATGCCCCTGGAGTATTTAAGGCTCTTAAGGAAGGGATGTTTGCATAAGCCTTAGAAGAGGCTCATTTGGTTGAAATTGGAAGTTCTAGTTTCCTTTTAAGAGTCAATTGTATTGGAGGTTAAATAGCACCCCCACACCCAACTGCCCCTCTTTTCACGAAATGCATCTGATTGAAATTGTACGATGGCAATTATGTTTAAGATAGTCCAAAGAACATACAAAAATACTTCCAGGGTTGGCACAGTTCCCCCCCCCCCACCAGAGGTCTGGAGCAAGAGCTTTGAGTTATACTGGGGGGGGGGCATATAAGGTTATTATTATAATGGAGGGGGGGTTTCAATTGTTAATTGTCATTTTTTAATCAGAGAAGGGGTTTTCAATTTTTAATTAGTTTTATTAATAAGAGGGTGTCGCTCTTGTGCCTTAAGTGAGTTCCTTGTATATGAATTCCCCATTTACTTATTTCTGTGGGTATTTATTAGTTGAACTCTTGGTTGACGATTCACGAATAGCGTGCCTGCGTGGAGGCAGAACTTCATGCGTAGGGAGCTTAAATTAGCGGTTCAAAATGGGGAGCTACATCAATGGCCATACTGAGTCGAAATCAGATTGAATAGCTTCAGGTTCCTTTGAGAGCGAGTGGAGCCACAAGGACAAGCTATCTTGAGAAATACTAGCATAAAGAGAATAAAAATAAGAAAGTGATGTATTTATTTACTCACATATCGAACAGAGCTTCTGGTATATCAATACACTTGCAGTAAAAGACACTGGGTTAAAACTGCTCACTGGTAATATAAGCAACGTTCAGTACTTCTGTCTATTTATTTCACATTGGTTCAACATGAGAGAATAATTCTCAAAAATAACTCATAAGAGACTCCTTATCGAATCTAAACTCTTTCTAGGCTCCTCATTGACAGAATAAAAACTCAGATAAAAGCTGGTGCAAGACTGGAATAAGACTACTCAAAATTGCTAAGTTCTGGCTATCTACTCTTTCCAATTTCCCCAGAGGTTACGTCCGGGCGTTACTAACAAGTATTTTTTTCAGATTCTATTGGTTCCACCATTTGTCCTATGTTACTATTGAACCAATCAGCTAGTTGATTTTAATTAATTTTTGAACCGGCTTATGATTCTTTAAAATTTCGCTTTGGAATTCTTCCTAGCATGATACAATTTTTTACTTGATACATAGTTTCACATTTTATTTCGAGCAAATATTTTTTGAAGCTTTACCTTGTAGTTTATGCAATTTTTGAAACATTTTATGCAAATTTCAAACCCAAGATTTAGATTACATGGTTGGTTGCGTGTTATGTGAAATTGATCATTCTGAATATTTATTGCTATTACTTTTTTGTGGGAAAGATTTTTCATAATTACAATTGTAATACAATGTTTTTAAATTTTACAATTAAGTGTTACTTCAATTTTCTGGGTTTATACTGTGCGACTATATTTTACTCGGAAAGTTTTCGGGTGGTTCAAAATCGATTCCATTACATATCATCCTTCCCATTCTTAACGATGTCCTCATCGTTGTGTCCCCTGCTCTTTCTACTCTTTTAAACTTTTCCCCTCTTTTTTGATTTGGTACTTGTTACTTGAATTAAATTTAGCTTTGGTGAGATATGACACTACGTGTATTAAAACATCACTTTAAAGTCCACCACCTATACACTCTATTTGACGAAAGAGTCAAAGAGTTTCTCTTGACTCACACATTTGATTATATGATTATGTAATAATTATTATTCCCTCCACCTGACACTAAAATTCCTTCACCTGATATGCTAATAATTCTATATGGCTCTAATTAATTGAGTTCTGGCTTTGCGACTATTTTATCACTTAAAATGGTACATATTTTCTTTTTCTCTAAACTTTACTCTACTTCCACCTGATGCTATAACGATACGGAACCTAATTGATTTTCTACATGGTTCTAACTAATTGAGTTCTGCCTTTTTGACTATTTTAGCACTTAAAATGGTATATATTTGCTTTTTTTTTCTTTTTTTTTAACTCGACTATGCTTCCACCTGACGCTATAACGATACGATATGTAACTGACTTCAAGAGCACTGATATATATATATATATATATATATATATATATATATATATATATATATATATATATATATATATTTTTATATTTATATATAAATTAAACGATTTGCAAACAAAAGGTCTCACAATATAATTTTTTTTTTAACTTAATATCTTATTTCAACAGCGGGGTAGTGTAATTTACACTTATTTTCATTCGATTATGAAAAGTTATTAAATATTAACGAAATTTTTAATTATATAAATAAGATTCACACTTACTTCATCATTCTACTTGTCTATAATACTCACATACGTTGTCACTTTTCTTGGCTTTTCCGTTTAATTAATCACTGGGTTGGCTAATTGTTTATGGTTTGTCTTTGTGGTGTTTTACTTTTTGCTACTTGTTCCTTGGGATAATTGTTTACATTGTTCATAAGTATGACTACTTGCACAAAATTGTCTGTGCGTGGTTCGTCGCTTCAAATACGAGGGGTTGATGTCACAGAGTTGTTGAAATGTTTATAGATATATAACCCTTGGAGAATTGATTACATGAAATGGTTATCTTGATTGCTGGGCTGGGTGTTTCTACTCGGGCTCTATTATCCTCGGGAAAATCTAATACTCGAACAATTTTTGTTTCCCATAAATTGTTCACTTTTAGTGGTTCTTTCATTTGGACTATGGGCTGTGTTACAGCATTTAACGTTAACTATGGTTGAATCAAAATTTGATCCTGGTTCTGGCTGGGTATCCTTTCTTGGACACTTTTATTCTCGGGAAAATCTCATGCTCGTACAGTCTTTGTTTCCCGTAAATTGTTCACGTTCTGTCCTTATTTTATTTGGACGATGGGCTATGTTTCAACATTTAACGTTAATTATGGTTGAATCAAAATTCAATCCTGACTCTATGCTTGACATATTGTCTTTGGTTTTTGTTTTAATGATACATCATCATTGAAGGATTAATGATGGGGATTAAAATACTAATGAAAGGTTAGTCTTCTTCTCTTAATGCTTCCTGTTGGGGACAGTTATCACGTACTGTTCATATTTCTCACATAATTGATTATGTTTTGATCTTCTTCTCATGGAGGATGTTTCGGTTTTGCGACATCTAACAACGATTGGAATAGGTCCAAAACTTAAATTTGGAATCTTGTTCCGATATATTGTCTCTGATTTTGTCTTAAATCTTCGAGGGATTTATTTCACTGATTTTTTGATGCTCCAAACGTTAAATCTTAAGGACCTTGCCGTCTAAGGATAGTACTTTGAAGGATATTTCTGAAGTTTTACGACATGACTGGTCGGGGTGGTTTTCTAGGTTGTTATTAGTTCAGATGTATATCTATACATGGGGTCCTTGGTTTGCCGATAGTGGTTGGGGTAGTGTTACTTTGTACTAGGATTGGTTGACTTGGACTGTCATCAGGTCATTGTCTTGAGGGGTTTCCTTAGTGAGTACTTATCGGTGGTTGACGAATGATGAGAGTAGATGCTACTGGGTTGTATCCGTGTTGCATGCTGGTACACCAATAATTAATTTGCACTGATTACTCTGCTTCCTGAAATATAAATATCTGGGCAGAATCATACGCTCTTTATAGATACATAAGTAAAAAAACACGTACGGCGATAATATATAATTTATATAACATTATACGAGGATTATTGTTTTAAATAATATTCTTGATTAGTCGTACTAATCATATCAATTTAACATGGGTATACTTAAACTCAAAAATAAAATGAATAAAAGCCATCTTCATGCTTTTATAAGCATATTACAGCAATACTAGGTTGCTATACTAGATTGTTTATCTCGTAGTAACCTAGGCAATCATGACAAAGATGATTATGTCTACTAAAAATATCACTATATAAGATTTTCAAGATTTGGTAATTATGTGATACATGTATATATGCGCATTTGGCACATGTTCAATATTCAATATATTTTAAATGTTATTTCATATTCATTTACCTTAGCATTTAATTTTCTATTCTAGGACTACATACGAGGTAGGTTACATGGTTTTATGTGAGGTCTCGATTTACCATATTGAGGTTTTTACTGTTTAAGCGCGTCCATGCTGCTTAAGAAATACGTTCCTGCAGCCGCATGGGTTTACACAAACAATAAGTATAAATTTGGGACTGGACATGGCACGAATGAGGACCTCCATTCTCATTCGTTCAATCATGTCCTCCCCTTTTTTTTGTTTAAGAATTATCAGGGAGTTCCGGGTTTAGGTTTTGCATCTCGCTCGGCTCGATGTGATCTGTCTTTGTTCTTTTTCTACGCGTTATTCACAAGATTTTTCCGTAATTAAGGCTTAATAATCTTCTTATAGTCATGGAGATCATGAACACTAATTCTAACGTCAGGAGGCTATTCACCCAAAAATTTGTTAAAAATACTCTTTATTTACTTTCTACATACGTCAATCTTTGGTCCTCATCAGTAAATAAGGGAATTTGAGAGTCTAAGGCGTCTCTTATTTTTGTTAGTGGTAAGGTTCTCTTGATATTCTCTACTTTGGACCATATTGTGGCTTATACTTCTTGATCTTCAAAATTAGGAATTGTATACGATAAATTGACCGGTTTGAAATTGACCACCTTGGTGATTATTCTATTTTTGCTTCTGGTTATCAGTGGTGTTTGTACCGCGGTTTGCTTGGCTACTAACTGACACCCATGTTTTATGGTTATTGTTCCAACGTCTTGAAATAGTATTTAAGATTTATAACTTGGATTAATTTTTTCAGTGTTATTGTAACATGAAATAGTCCCGACTGTTTCTTTTGGGACAGAAAATAGCCGCAGGTCATTTCTAAGATGAATGAACATTTTTCGTTTAGTACTGTCTACTAGCGCTTTTCATGAATTGCAAATTTCTTCTTGTTGAGCTTTTTTTAAAAATATATCTAACATGCAGGATCCAGGTTTTACGTTATAAATAGGCAGGGTTAGTTGACATACTAGGTTTTTGAATGTTACACATTCCTTAAGGTCCTGTGGATTTGCTAAGGCGTATTTCCTTCTATCTTGATCAACTAGCAAGTATTCCGCTTCGGGGGTGATGGTCATGAACGAATTAATTCTCCCTATATTGGCTGGAAACGTAGAAATTTTATACAAGTCAAATATGGATTGTTGATTTATTAATGGAATTGTTACTACTGCAAATAGTTGTTCGTTTATTTCAGTGATGTGAACCTTTAGTTTGGTGTAATAGTGGAACAGGTTAGCTACTTCTGGTTCTGTTGGTAGATGTAGACCGAACATTAAATGCGTTTTTATTTCATCTAGGATATTTTTTAGGTTCGAAGGGTCCGCGAGGTCAAATGACAAGGTTCCTCCAGTAAGGACAAATAATGCAAATTCAAATTTGCTCACATCGGTGGCCAAGTTATGTAATGACATTGTCACTATGTCTAATGATACCATGGTGAGGCTTGAATCGGAAATCACACGATATACTTCATTTTTTAAATAATTCATTATGCTTACTGTCTGATATTTTCTTCGAGATTGCCTTGATTTTGTCTCTCTGATAATTGGCTATGCTGTCTTGTATTTTTGGACATTTAAGGTCACGTTCATCGCGTTATTTAGTTTTCCTACGCTTTCCCTTAGGATATTTAGGTCTTCTTCAGTCGATAGCCCTAATAAGCGTGAGGCTAATTCTCCTACGATTGGTATTAGACTAGCTGATCTGCGGTATTTACTCTTTCGAAAAAAATACTTCGAAAATTCTTGTGGTGCTGTGCTTTAACTTTTGTATCTCGGTATTAAATGATTCAAATAGTGCTTGCAGTCTTTGTCTATATAATATTAAGAAAGATTGGTGAATCGATACTCTTAGGGCATTTTTCTCATTTAGCTCAGGTAATGATTCGACGTAGTTTTTGGCTGGTTCGTCTGCCATGGCCAATCTAGCACATGTGTTTGTGCCGTCAATTGTCCAGTATTTTTCGGGTATATATTTTTCTTTCTTTTTATTTTCGGGAATTTTCCTCTTGTTATACGAATGGTGTCTTTGAACTAAGATTGTTTGCGTCACGGTATGCAATGCTGGGAGTCTTGCCCTAAATTGTATATACATGTTGCTGAAGGAGTTGGTCTTTGTAAATGTTGGTCCTTTGGACCAAGACCATTTGGTGAACGTCGTTGGTTTCAAATGAGTTATCATAATTAATTTTCCTTGGGACAGTTCATTGAGTGTGATTAATTCTGGTCTTGTATTGTATGTGATATCCATTATTGATGGTTGTATTTCTTCTGTTCTTGCCTCGAGTTTGGGCATAGTTGTCGTGGTATTTTTCTTTCCTTGTGGCTTGTCTATCTTTTCCTGTATTTCCTTTGGAGCTACTTTCTTAGTAGCGTTGCTCGTCGTATGGTCTTGCCATAGTTGCTTGAGGTATGTCCATATGCTTGGTATTTCGTTTAGCATGGAGTAATTTCCATCATAGGGATTATTTTTCTTGGAAGTTGTTAAGAAGGAATCCGTAGTATATCTAGCCGTAGTATATTCGCTTATAGAATCGTCCAAATTACTTATTTCTCTTTTCCTTCTGTTCTCTTTATTGTTAATTCCTAGAGCTTTATCGATTTCTGCCATTTTCTTGTCAAAGTCGTCTACTATGAATTTGGATTTAAGTTTGGGGAGAATGGGAGGTAGGTTTCCTGTATTTTCCTTGTGGTGCATTTCCTTCGTGTTCTGCAAGCTTTTGTTAGATTTTAGGAATTGGAAAATAGAATCCTTTAACTCATTAGTATTCTTTTCTGATCTCACTACTTGTTGAAATATGGTTCCAAACGGTTTCGGATCCAGCTTCATAAATATCTTCCAGACACTGTGGCTTGCGAGTAATAAATTCTCATATTTGAAGATTATCCCATGTTTTACGATATCTTGGGCTATGGTTTTGGAAATGAAGATTGTTATGACATTTGTTATCCACATCCTTTTTGCTATTTCTGGAATTAATATTTCATTAGACATAATACAGGAAAACTTCTTATGATTGATAATCGAACGAAAACTTTGATTCTTATTATTTGTTCTTTTTTTTCTTTCAGGGGAGGAAACAAGGTGCTAATTATGATATTATGTTTATATTATTTTATGATAATTTTCGTTGCCCAAAGAAAACAAGGTGAGGTTAAGATTCGTGGTCATACAATTTCTTACTTTTCTTATTGTGAACTTTCGGCTGATTCATAGACTGGGGGTATAGATATTTTAATATCTTTCACACAAAAATTTTTCTTTTAACGTAAAAAGTGCGTGGGTTAACTTATTATTTCGATTTTGACAGTTTTTTTGATTTCTTGGTTACTTTCGATTTTGCTTCATAGGTTTTTATTCTTTTAAATATTATTTCTTTTCTTTTGGCTTTATAAGTCACACTTCATGGATTATTCAAATACTGTTGGTAATGTTTAATTTCTTGGAGGGGGTCATGCTTACCACGGTCTTTGACGCAGTCTGAATTTTTTTCAATTTTATAAACTAACTTTTGCTTTTTACACTTGTCGAGAAGCAATAAGTCAGTCTGGCAAGGACCTTTAACGTACCAGTACCGAATTTTTTGTTGTCTTTGTAATTTCCTATTTTCATGTTGAATAAAATGGAGGTATTTCCCCTTTCTGCCGTTATATTTTATTCCTAATTTGCCTCTCGCTGGCCGGTATTTGGGGGTGTTTGCGAAGCTTAGACCTAATTCATAAGATTCTACGTCAAATTTTCTTAAATCATACTTAACGTCCCATTTTTTCGCGAAGACTTCTTACCCTGATTTATTCACAATGATAATTGCCGCCGAGTATATGACATTTTCTTTGGCGTGCTTTATACATATGAACTCCGTATCGATAATTGCTTTGGCCATTGTTCTGAAATGAAAGGTAGTTTCTATTGATTTTTGTCTAGTTAACTTTTTCAAGATTGTTTATAGTCATGGTACAGTCTAGGTCGAGGTCAAACTACCTTTTTACCGGCTTTTCCTCAATACATCGGGTACTTATTCATTCGACCGTAATTCGAGTCATCTAAAGCTCCATATTAACCAATAATGAATAATTACTTTGAGTAGAAAAAAGGTAACTTCAGGTCTAGGTTGAACTACTTTTTCACCGGTGCCACCTTGCACCTGGCTATATGTGTGTTCGAACATATTTTATTTCCTAAAGCTCCGTACTCTAGTTTAACGACTTTGCGGTCGTTTTTAACGAATTCCATATAAACTTAAAAGTATATAGACTTTCGAGAAACTACCTTTTTATCAACGTATTAACAGTATATTTAGACTCTTGACATCAATGTAATTCATAGTTTTATAAATATTAATACACTACTGGTTTTATCATATAACGCACTTTTACATAACAATAGTAATCACTTTATATAGACATATCCCTTTCAGGTACTATTAGAGGGTAATATTATTAGAATGAATAGTAGAAGAACCCTCTATTTCAACGATATTACTTATATATACAGTTTCTTCCACTAATATTGGGTTTTAATTTCAATATGGGTGCATCATCCGGCAGTGCCACTCTTCCGCTTGGGGGCGTGAGCATATCGAAAAGTTAATGATCTTCCCATAACAGAACGTTGGAGCTAAAAAAATTGATTTCAAATAGTGTATTATATTTTCCACCTTTATGTATATTTGAGTACATTAAATACACTAATAATCGGTTTGGGAGGTGTAGGCTTGGGTTCTGCCACACTGGAGGGCCATTATGTCATTTCTTCGCATATTTTGTCGAATGACTTTCCGGCACAGCTGAGATAGGGACAGTTGGTCATTTATTATTTTTACTACGGAGAAACTTAAGTTTACGTGTGATTGGCAACAGCATAGTTGCTCACGCACGATTACGTCTATAGCCAGGGAATATTTTTCTTCCAAAATTTTCGTCTTCTTTGAAGAAATTCAGTGTTATTTTCTTTATATCTTTATATTCTCTTGGGATAACTTGAAAAATGGCGGATCTCATTGAAGGGTTTATTGGATGCAGATACGTGTTATTTACACAGTTGACGTGTAAGCAGAACAATATTTACACAGTAGCTTTCTTAAGGCTTTATATGAAACAATTAAAATAGTTACATAGTTGGCTACACGGTACGTTACTTAGCGCTTTCGATTTGACAATTGTTCGTAACATGTAGCTGTTTACTTGGTCTTTCTAATTTATGGTATTTAACTTTCACTGGTATTCTTGGGTTCCTTTTCCTGTTCGAATTGTCCTTCGTAAGAAATATTAAGCTAAGCTTCTTTCCCCGAAATGATCAACAGTGAAAAACACGTAGCTCAAGTACCTTCCACGTATTGGACTTTTTTGTCCATTCTAATGATAGGGGTGAGGTTAGGGTAATTCCTTCGGGTCACTTTTTATGGGGATATTTGTTGATTTTCTCATGAGAGTTCCCCGGACAAACAGTCATGACTAATGGGATAAGAGGCGCCACAGGTCACAACAGTTGACCGCCGGGTTCCCATGTTGTAAGGTCGTTTAATTTAACTATAATTTATAGCTCTTCATTATTCATCCTTCATTTTTTAGTTAGGTAGTAACTTTTCATAGGGAGCCTGAGACCAATCAGGGGGAAGAGAGATAGTGTATACGACTTCCAATTGACTGCACAAAGCTTCCGACGACTGAGGGTTCACCCACTTCTCGCTTATTTTCCTTGTTGCGTAGTTACAACTTGTATCCATATGGTCGTTTTTCATAAGAGAGTTAGAGCCAAATGGCAATGGGATGTTATATAGACACCACCCGCCATTGCCCCTTGGCCATAGCTTCCCACGACTGAGGGGCCATCTGTTTAAGAAGTTTGACGAATAGGCAGTTGTAGTGCTTGCCAAGCAACGTCTTGTTGTGCACTCAAGTCTCGTATCCATGTAACCCCTTCTCAACAGAGGGTGAAAGTCAAGTGATTGCACGGTGGGACAATATACACCATGTACATCCCCGGCTCTAACCTCCTATGCTTGGGGGTTCGTCCGTTTTCACTATCGCGTATCATATGGATACTTGAATTATTCCTTGTTTATCTCACTAAAGTATTTTATCGGGTTGTTCGCTGGTTATTATTTTATTTCGATTTTATGAATTACAATTGCCGTTTATATTGAGCTTCTAACGATTGTTGAAGGTAAAAAAATTTTTTTTTTACCATTCGAAGTGCGAGGCGTACTACTACCGATTTTTTTGCTAAGAGTGTTTCACTCTTTTTCCTTTGCGTGGTTTTATGAGAGATTAAAAAAAAAATTTATAGAACATTTTTTTCCACCGTCCAAAGTGTGGGGGGTTTTTGGGGGTCACTACTGATTTTCTACCTAAAAGTACTTTTGCATGGTTTTGAGTAGGCGTTCAAGCTTAAGTTGTTAACGAAAGGGTTGTCTTATGTTCACTAGTATATTTCAACTAATGCTATAGCTGTCGATCAATCTGAAAAGGTTTTTTTTTAAACTTCACTTAATGTTTAGTGTGGGTAAAAAAATTTTCTTAAGTATTTTTAGATAGCTAAGCAAACATTCCTTTTTAACAATCTTTTTAGTGCGACTGTGGTTGTTTTGTTTCCTGTCGACGTGAACAATTTTTATTAAGGCCGTATTTTGTAGATATGAATTAATCTCTTAAGGTTTTTTTTTAAATTAGGCTATTAAATTGCAACGCATTTTGATTTACCATCATGCTTTATTCAGCTTTTATTACCTTCCGTTACAATACCTATTGATTTTAGTTTCTTCAGTTTTGCAATTGATTAATCAAAGAAAGTTCATTTATTTTATGCTATAACCGTTTCTTCGTTATTTGCTTATTCTGAAGTTAATGTTTAGGTTGAATCAAGTAAGGAGTTTTTGTTGAACTTTACTCAAATAATACCTTTATGATATCTAGGAATAAGTTCTTTATTTCCGCGTATATTAGAACTATGTTGAACTGGAGGAGTACAAAGGCTCGTTATTCGGGATTGAATCTTCCCGAATAAATGAGTTAAAAAGAACTATACCTTCACTTTTAGGGTGTCATTTTTTTTTCTCCCGTGGCGGAGTTATCGCCACTTGGCGGAGATGTTTATGTTCATGCACAATATTGTATAAAAACTTATTTCTTTGTATTCCCTAAACGTAATTATATTATACGTTTTTTGTAGTGAACCCTCGGTCAATTTAGTTTAGTCCCGATCTAAATGTAGTAAGATATAATAGGCTGTAATTTATTTATTATGGAGTCAAACGATATGAGAATTAATTTGTACAAAAAGCAATATATAAAACTTAATTGTTTTTCACTTTTTGTGAAGTTAAAATCGTTTCGTACGGGAATCCTATCTGGGTAATGATTTCACAATGTTGTAAAAGGAGGATATTACGATGTTATTACGATGATATTACGATGTATAATATTTTAAGCATTCTGCTATTGGGCTATTTATGGCACATCGTGTTCCTGTATCGGGCCATTCTTCTTTTGTGGCAGAGATAATGCCATACGGCAGGGATATGATATTACCAACCATTTTACAGGGATGTTGTTCATGCGTGTGATGTCTCTGAAACAAATTCGTTTATGTGTTTACTTTAATCTTGTGGTACCATACGTTGATGCCACCAAGATGCCGCACTAGAGTGCCGCGCGATTCAGGGGGGGTTTACAAATTTGATTAGAATGTTTTCATGGTATCTGTAATTCTATTTCTTTGGTATTCTATCGCGATAATTTTTATTAGGTTAGCCTTGTATAGGGGCTTGATTTAAGGAGAAAGTTCGGAAACTTAGCTTTTATTTCATCTACTATATTTCATCTAGGTTTTTTTTAAAAGCGTTTGTGAACGAAGATCAAAAATATAATATCTTATTAAGGATATTTCTCATTAAGTTCGGCGTGGACCATTTTTGTTACATTTCACCAAGAAGTTCAAGGATATTAAACCTTATTTTGATATCCGTCTCAATCATGCATACTTAAATAGGGGTTTTCAAGCATTTTCTAAATTAATGATTATCCTTGACTCTTTTAAATCGTTTGTATAAATGCTTGTATTTGTCGTAATGATTTTAGGTTAAAATCGTATGTGTTTTAATGTATATACTTTTTAAGAACTCTTAATGATACAGATTTCACGAAGCGTGATTTGAACAATATGTTTTTACTTAGTTTATTCGCGATATTTATCAACGATGCTAGGTTGGAACAGTTTACAAGGTTTGTGAGAATTATTAAATATCGCTATTCCTCATATGAGCGTTTGTGAACTACGATGATTTTGTAGAGTTCTTTCAAGCGTAGTTTACTTTCAAAAGCTTCCTGTTAATGAAAGGGTTCTGTTTGTTACGCTAATTTTTAAACGGATATTTTTTTTTCAAGTCTATTATTTATTGTCTGACTGCCAAAGCAGAACAATATTTTCTATCTTTTAGGAGACATTAGCCTAGTCTTATACATCGGTATCGTCCCGAATACCATACCTAATTATTTTATTTACGAGATATTATATTTTGGGATTTCGATTATTGGCACTACAGGTTTGTGATTATTTAATTTTGTCTCTCAAGAATATTTAACCGCGCGATTGACACGCGATGCCTGCTGTCGTTTATAACGTTTTAATGAGTTTAAGTTTGATTGACACAAGGGTTATTTTTACGATACACGCTTATGGAATCATATAATTGGTTTTATTCTTTCAGCTTTTTGGAAAGTTATTTCATTAAAGTGCGTATTTTATATATAGCATGCAATTGATAATTTACATCTAAAAACTTGCAATCCGGGAGTTTTTGAAAGATTTCAGGCAAATAGTTTTATTTGAGGTGTGATTATTTCTGTCTACTTTGCAATTTTTTTGCAAATTAGGTAACCACTTGGCCTATTTCACAATGGAAATGGGAATGGGAATTTTCTAGGCTAATTTCAGATAAGGCTATTGATGCGATTGTTATGTTTTTTTTTACTGTTCTCTCTCTGCCTAGCGCAAACTGTTATTCAGACACATACATCCGTTAGTTACAATCTTAATTCATGGTATACAATTTTTCGTCATAATATTTACCCCACAAAAATGCCTTTTCTATCATTGCTTATTAAAGATTGAAAAGTTAATCAACGCGTCCTTGTATTGGAATTAATTTTATCTTAACTTAGACTTTTTTTTTAAGAAAGTGATGTATTTATTTACTTACATAACGAACAGAGCTTCGGGTATATCAATATACTTGCAATAAGTGACACTGAATTAAAACTGCTCACTGGTAACATAAGTAACGTTCAGTACTTCTGTCTATTAATTTCACATAAATTCAACATGAGTGAATAATTCACAAAATAACTTATAAGAGACTCCTTATCGAATCTAAACTCCTTCTAGACTCCTCATAGACTCAAATAAAGGCTGGTGCAAGACTGAAATAAGACTCCCTCAAACTTGCTAAGTCTAGCTATCTACTCTTTCCAATTTCACCACAGGTTACGTCCGGGCGTTACTAACAAGTATATTTTTCAGATTCTATTGGTTCCACTATTTGTCCTATATTACTATTGGGTAGTTTTATACTAATGGGCTAATCGATTTTAATTAACTTTTGTTCCGGCTTGTGATTCTTTAAAATTTCACTTTGGAATTCTTCTTAGCATTATAATATTTTTACTTTAAAGAAATATACATAGTTTTACATAATTTTACATTGTATCTCACGCAAATATTTTTTAAAGCTTTACCTTGTAATTTATGCAATTTTTGACACATTTTATGCAAATTTCAAACCCAAGATTTAGATTACATGGTTGGTTGCGTGTCCTGTGAAATTGATAATTTTGAATACCTACTGCTATTACCTTTCTTGTGGGAAAGATTTTTCATATTTACAATTGTAATACAATGTTTTTAAATTTCACAACTAAGTGTTACTTTAATTTTGTTGGTTTTTACTGGGCGATTATATTTTACTTGTAAAGTTTTCGGGGTCTTGAAAATCGATTCCATTACATTATGGAATGAGTGGTCGTATTAAATTCTGATAGGTCTCATTGATTTTAAATTGAAAGTTTTGAGACTCCCCCCCAACGCCCATCATATCCCATAACAACAACCCGAACAAAGCTTCGAGACATTAATTTTTTTAGCATTGTTAAAAGGTTCAGTAATTATGCGTAGCAATAGTTGTAGTAGTATTAGTAGCAGTATGTAAAGAGCACTATTTTTTCAACATCCCCTTCGAAACACTATGAAATTTTTACCTTCATACCATCAACAGGTCCTGAATCACTGCTGATGCGTCCTCTTGTCAACCTAAATGGGCATAGTATGTTTTGATTTATTTCGATACAGTTACAATATTACCCAAAATTTTCACCTTAATACCCTTAGGTTTATTAGTTGTAGTAGTAGAACCAGTAAATGTACTAGTAGCAGTAGGAGTACATCTACAGTACTAGTCTTAGTGTTAGTAGCAGTAGTAGTGGTAGCAGTAATAGTAATAGTAGCAGTAGTTGTAGGAGTATGAGCATTAGTATTGTGATGCAAATATTGTCTTTTGGTTTGTTCAACATCCCCCCCAACAAGTGTTGCAAGTTTTAATTTAACACACAAAACTGCTCTTTAGACATTGCAGATATGATAACTAATCTAAATTTTGACCCCTATGCTTTCTAAAGGCCGGTTTATAATTTTCGACAGAGTGGAATTTACTGAAAAAATACAAATGAATTCACTGAAAAAAATATGCATTGTCAGTTCAATATACATGTGCTAATATTTATTCCTTAAAATCTTAATTAATTTTTTAATTCTTTAAATTATAAAAGTGATAACATTTAAAATAATTTTCTTCAGTAAAGTACAAATTATATTCTGGCTTTTAGAAAGTATAGGGTTTAGAACCTTACTCAGATTAATTTTTGCTCGTTTTGAGTTTGACTTATTTTAATTTCCGTTTGTTTTGGGTTGCGTTTATTTATTGATGCTGATTTTTGGTAGTTGTATGGTTGGTAGATTATTTGATTCTATTTTTGTTCATTTTTGGTTTAATGGAGTTCTTTACTTTTTTTGAAAAACTTTTTTTGTGCAAAGTTTTTTTGATTAATTTCTGTTTGTTTTATATTGACACAATCTTTATCAGGGAGAAAAACTGAGCCTCTTCGGAAGTTAAACAACCATCCTTTCCATCAAAACCTTACATGCCCTTTGGGCATAATTTACAACCCTTGCCCCTAATCTTTGGGGTTTGTTTCTACCCCAAAAGCTTTGTTATTGATATTTAGACTATTTTGAATAGAATGGTAATCTCGAAATTTCTATTAGACACATTTTAGGACAAAACGACACGTCGTTGGGGGAGGGGGTAGCTGCCATCTGATCACTTTGACTCTTAAAAGGAGCTCTAGAGCGTCTGATTACAAATCCAATAAGCCTCATCTGAAGTTTATATGACCCACAATTTCTATAAAACCCTATATGTTCCCAGGGCATAATTTACAACGCTTGCCCTGAGGGTTGGGGGATCTGTTATCCTCGCAGATATACTTTTCAGATCTTTCGGACAGGCTCAACAAAATGGATATATCTAAATTTTGATTGGAAACGTTTGGAAAAATGATAGGCGTGAGAGGGGGGGGGGGCATTTGCCCTCTGACCACTTTCGACTAATCAAAAAGGCACTAGTCCTCTCAATTTCCAATCAAATTAGCCCTTTTGATGCTTCTATTACAAAACTTTCTATAAGAACCTTATATTCCCCACGGGCATAATTTACGTCCTTGTCCTAATGGCTATAGGGGTAGGATTGTCATCCTCAAAGACATAATATCCAGACCTTTTAACTACGTTGAACAAAATGACCTTGTCAAAATTTTGATCGGAAATGTTTGGAGAAATGATGGGCGGGGGAGGGGATTCTCCCTCCGATTACTTTGGATTATTAAAAAGGGCAAAAGCCCTCTCAATATCCAATCAAAAGAGCCCTTTTTGAAGTTTATACGACATTACTTTCTATGAAAATATTATATGCCCCATGGGCATAACTTACTACCTTAACCCTTAGGAGTGTGAGCAGGGGTGTCCCAGGGGGGGGGGGCGGGGAGGGGCATGCTGCCCATTCAACACTTTCGGCCTATGGTAAAATTTTTACCGAAGGCTACAATTTTGGTAGAAATCCGTAGATATGGCCTTCTGGTTTCTTTAGAGGCCACTGGAATCACTGTTCTATTTTCTTGAGGCCCTAAGAACCACATTCTATAGAGACCATAGGAACCATTAAAGCGTATCAAGTTGAATGAACTTTATCAAGGCCATCCCCTAGGGAACTTTTCACCTTTTCTAAGAGAGTAAGTAGTCCCTCGCACACAGGTAATACTTTGCTCAGCCCTCTACACCTTTTCAAAAAGAGTAAGTAGTCCCTTGCATATTGGTTATACTACGTTCCTTGGCGTGATTTTTGCTTGCCTTACGTTCCTTGGCACCTTTCCAGGGCACATGTCAAGGCCTTCTCCTTGGGCACTCTTGAGGTTGAACGAACTTTATCAAGACGATCCTCTATTGAGATTGAAGGAACTCTATCAAGACCATCATCTATTGGTTGAACGAACTTTAGTTGCGCAATGATATAGCTCTCTGGCACTTTGAAGGAGCAATGAACTCTGAACAAACCTGGACAATTGTGAAACAGATTGAATAAGGATCTAAGATGTTCGCTTAAGATTTGCTAATGATTCCAGATATATTTGACTGGTGTAGTCTTGATGTTCCTTAGGCACTCTTGTGAACTCTTACTGATTTCTCTGGTTTTGAGCGTTAGTTGTGCAATGATATTTTTCTAAGGTGCTCTAGATTCACTTCTTCTATAGAAGCTCTACACCTTTCCAAAGAGAGCGAGTAGCCCCTTGCATATAGGCTCCATTTCTATAGAAGCTCTAAATCTTTTCAAAGAGAGTGAGTCCCTCGCATATAGGTTATATTTCTAATGGTCCCATGAAGAATTAATTACACTTTTGAGGTTGAACGAACTTTAGTTGCGCAATAAAATTCCTTGAATTTCGGGTGGGGGGAGGAGGGGGTTTTCCCCTTTATTTCAAAAATCGGACAAACTTTCTCAGGCTCGTAACTTCTGATGGGTAACACTAAACTTGACGAATCTTATATATTGGGAGTCTGCATAATAAGCTGCTTTTTTTATGTACCTATTGATTATAAACTATCGTTTTAATAGTTTCGGTTACTATTGTACCAAGTCGCTCCTTACTTGCAGTTCGCTACCACGAACTTTTTGATATTATTTGCGGTTGAAAATAAGCCTTTTCTTCTGTAAATAAATAAAAAAACAAGTGTTTTTAACTGAAAGTAAGGAATGACGTATAAACTTAAAAGAACAGAAATTATTCCGTATATGAAAGGGGCTGTCCCCTCCTCAACGCCTCGCTCTTTACGCTAAAGTTTTTTATTGTTGAAAACAATAAGAGTTGTGACAAAGGTAAACTTTAGCGTAAAGAACGAGGAGTTGAGGAAGGGACAGGCCCTTTCATGTACGGAATAATTTCTGTCTGTTTTAAGTTTTAACGTCGTTCCTTACTTTCAGTTAAAAAAACTTGTTTTCTTTATTTAATTTTTGATCGTTTTTGAATTGATGCAGGTTTTGATTTTGGTTCACCGTTTATGAATAATTAAAACAAAATTTGCGTAATAATTTTACTTTTATTTGGTTAAATGGCTTTCTCGGAACTTGTTTAATTTTATTTACGAACGTTTTTATTAGTAATAAATATACGTAACTTACGAAATAACTTACGTAACGAACTTCTATATTCCTATATTTTTAATACGTATATTAGGGGGCTCGCCAACTAGTCATTACCTTGCTCTTTAAGCTAAAGTTCGAATTGTGTTCCAATTCTTTAAAAATGACCCCTTAATCACAAAGACCGTTATTTAGAATAAATAGCTCTTGTAAAAGTACTAAAAAATCTTTGGCTTAAATAGCGAGGTACTGACTAGGGGTGAACCAAATCATACACGTTATAGTTTCTGTTCGTTTTAAGTTTTGATGTTACTCCTTATTTTCAGTTGGAAAACTTGTTTTTTTATTTTTAATTTCGGATCTTTTTTTAAATAATGCTTGGAAATCCGGCACCCCCTTCATAACAATGTTCCTTCCCCCATGAAAACTTCCTTCATGTGAAGATCCTCCCACATAACCTCCAACTCACCCCCCCCCCTAATAAAAGAAAAACTCCCCCCTGAAAACGTCTGTATACTTCGTAATAACCAATACTATATGTTAACATTGGGCAAAGTTCATAACTTTCAGCCCTCCCCCCCCCCGGGGACTTCAGGGGATTAAGTCATCCTAAAGGACATATTTATCATATTTTCAGCCATGCTGAACAAAATGGCTATCTCAAAATTTTGATCGGGTGACATTGGGAAAAAAATGAGCGTGGGAAGGGGCCTAGTTGCCCTCCAGTTTTTTTTGGTCACTTAAAAAGGGCAATAGAACTTTTAATTTCCGATCCAATGAGTCCTCCCACGATATTCTAGGACCACTGGGTTTTTAATATCACCCCTGGAAAAAAAATCCCCCCCCCCAAAAAAATGAACACGCATCCGTGATCTTTCTTCTGGCAAAAAAAATGCAAAATTCCAAATTTTTTTAGATAGGAGCTTGAAACCTCTAAAGTAGGGTTCTCTGATAAGCTGAATATGATGGTGTGATTTTTATCAAGGTTCTATATTTTTTAGGGGGTCTTTCCACCTTTTTTCCAAAATCAGCCAAATTTTCTCAGGCGCGTATCTTTTGATGGGTTGGACTAAACTTGATAAAAATTATATATTTGAAATCAACATTGAAATTTGATTCTTTTGATGTGTCTATTGGTTTCAAAAACCAGTTTTTTAGAGTATTTTGTTACCACTGAACCGGGTCGCTACTTACTTACAGTTGGTTGCCACGAACTGTTTGATACCGAGAAGCAGGCAGTTTTGTACTTTCCTTTATAATTGTAGACGAACTAATGCGACGTCACATTACTTTCATACCGGGTCTTTGGAATTTAAGTTTGTATTTTTGGCAAATAGCTGTGTACATTTTTTACGATGATTTTTTTTGTGTTTTAATAAAAGTAAAAACTTAAAGTGTGATTTGCTGTATAAGGAAAGTATTGAAGATTGTTTCTGTAGGCAAGTTATGGGGACTCTCGTCTTCATATCATTTTTGTTGACTTCTTCAACTTGCAATAGTGCAAAACCACTCATTTTTGATAATAATAACCCTTGAGTTTCAGTAGAGATGCCTCATGAGCTCCGAACAGGGCACCATATATGGGCATAGAGTCATTAGAGAGAACAAGTGGTTAATCAAAGTGGAACACCTGTGCTGTCAGTCATTAATCAAATTGTTTCCGGGGAAGTTAATTAATGTCTGACAGATGACGTCAAGTTAATTAATGTCTGTGGAGTTCGACCAGAAATGTCTCCGAGGAAAAGTTTAGATCACACGTGACAGATGATGTCATGATTGATTGACTTGCAACGAAAGAGGAATTAATTTGTTGTTTCTATGGGGAATTATTGATTCACGACAAGGGAATCAATTTGTTGTTTTTAAAGAGAATTGTTTTCGAGCGAATGTCTATTAATGTCTTTGGAATTCTTTCAAGAGAATTGTTTCCGGGTGAATGTTTTGATCTTAGCGATGAAGTGATGAGCGCGCGAAAGGGTTTCTTATATATTTTAATTGTGACAGCGCAGGTATGCCAAAAACAAAAGGAACTCGCTGAAATTACGTATAGGGATTATTTGGGTGAAACCGTGTTACAAATTTTATGGAAGTATTTTGGCGAAACTGTTAGAGACATTTTAAAAGAGGATTTTAAAAGAGGATTTCAGAAGAGGATTTGAGGGTAAAACTCTGTGGTCGTTATAATACACAAGTTGTATTTGAACAGTGTCGTGAGGTCTTCTACCCCGACCCCAAAGGGCTCTCACAGCCCACCCCAACCCAAAGGAAGCCCCTGGGCTCCCAAAGGGCCCCCGGCCCTCAAGGGCCCCCCAAACCCCCAAAGTCCCTCACCAGGCCCCCAAAGGCCCCTGAGCCCCCATTTCTTATGGCTCTATTATATCTTTTCAGAACAAGTTATTTTCTTAATGTCCATCCTAAATCCATTTTACAAGTTGAAGTACCCATCCTTTTCACCCACAACTTTACTATACTGCTTTTTGAATGCTCCAACACCAAGCAATACTTTTCAAAGACATTTCAGAACAAGTTCCTTTCTTAATGTCCCTCCTAAACCCATTTTACAAATTGAAGTACCCATCCTTTACACCCACAACTTTACTTTACAGCTTTTTGAATGCTCCAACACAAAGCAATACTTGTCAAAGGGAATTTCGGAACAAGTTCTTTTCTTAATGTTCATCCTAAACCCATTTTACAAGTTGAAGTTCCCATCCTTTTCACCCACAACTTTACTTTACAGCTTTTTGAATGCCCAACACCAATCAATACTTTTAAAAAGGCATTTCAGAACAAGTTCTTTTCTTACTTACCGTCCTAAACCCATTTTACAAATTGAAGTACCCATCCTTTTCACCCACAACTTAGTTATAGGTAAGAGTTTGAAGTTTTACCTTAGAGACTTATGTTAGAGTTTTAGTTTGCTTTAGTTTTAGTTAAAAGTTTAGAGTTTTTTAGCTTAGAGTCTTAGCTTAGAGTTTTTGTTAGAGTTCTAGTTTAGTTTAGTTAAGAGTTTAGAGTTTTTAGCTTAGAGTCTTAGCTTAGAGTTTTATTCAGAGTTCTAGTTTAGTTTAGTTTAGTTACAGTTCAGAATTTAGAGTTTTAGCTTAGAGTCATAGCTTAGAATTTTACTTAAAATTGTAGTTTGGTTAAGTTTAAGTTAAGAGTTTCGAGTTTTAGCTTAGAGTCTTAGCATAGAGTTTTTGTTACAGTTCTAGTTTAGTTTAGCTTTAGTTAAGAGTTCAGAGTTTTTAGCTTAGAGTCTTAGCTTAGAGTTTTAGTTAGAATTGAAGTTTAGTTTACTTACAGTTAAAGAATTTAGAGTTTTAGCTTAGAGTCATAGCTTAGAGTTTTACTTAAAGTTGTAGTTCGGTTAAGTTTTAGTTAAGAGTTTAGATTTTTAGCTTAGAGTCTTAGCTTAGAGTTTTTTTTTTAGAGTTCTAGTTTAGTCTAATTTTAGTTAAGAGTTTGATTTTTTACCTATGAGTTTAAGTTAGAGTTATATTTTAGTTTAGTTTTAGTTAAGAGTTTGGTGTTTTACCTTAGAGTCATAGCTTAGATTTTTTGTTAGAGTTCTAGTTTAATTTTAGTTAAGAGTTTAGAATTTAAGCTTAGAGTCTTAGCTTAGAGTTTTTGTTAGAGTTCTAGTTTAGTATAGTTTTAGTTACGAATATAGAGTTTTTATCTTAGAGTCCTAGTTTAGAGTTTATGTTGAAGTTCTAGTATAGTTTAGTTTTAGTTAATGGTTTGGTATTTTAGCTTAGAGTCTTAGCTTATTGTTTTTGTTAGAGTTGAAGTTTAGTTTAGCAATAGTTAAGAGTTTAGAGTTTTAGCTTAGAGTTTTTTTTGTTAGAGTTCTAGTTTAGTTTAATTTTAGTTAAGAGTTTGATTTTTTACATTTGAGTTTCAGTTAGAGTTCTAGTTTAGTTTAGTTTTAGTTAAGAGTTTGGTGTTTTACCTTAGAGTCGTAGCTTAGAGTTTTAGTTAGAGTTCTAGTTTAGTTTACTTTTAGCTAAGAGTTTAGAATTTTAGCTTAGAGTCTTAGCTTAGAGTTTTTGTTAGAGTTCTAGTTTGTTTTAGTTTTAGTTAAGAGTTTAGAGTTTTTAGCTTAGAGTCTTAGCTTAGAGTTTTTGTTGAAGTTCAGGTTTATTCTAGTTTTAGTTAATAGTTTAGAGTTTTAGCATAGAGTCTTAACTTAGAGTTTTTGTTAGAGTTGAAGTTTAGTTTAGTAATAGTTAAGAGTTTAGAGTTTTAGCTTAGAGTCTTAACTTTGAGTTTGTGTTTAGTTTAGTTTTAGTTAAGAGTTTAGAGTTTCTTAGCTTAGAGTTTCTGCTTAGATTTCTAGTTTAATTTAGTTTTAGTTTAGAGTCTGGTGTTTTACCTTAGAATCTTAGCTTAGAGTTTTAGTTAGAGTTCTAGTTTAGGTTAGTTTTAGTTAAGAGTTTAGAATTTTAGATTAGAGTCTTAGATTAGAGTTTTTGTTAGAATTCTAGTTTATTTAAGTTTTGACTTATAGTTTAGTTTACATATAGTTAAGAGTTTGGAGTTTTACCTTAGAGACTTAGCATAGAGATTTAGTTTAGTTTAGTTTTAGTTATGAGTTTAGTGTTTTTTAGCTTAGAGTCTTAGCGTAGAGTTTTTGTTAGAGTTCTATTTTAGTTTAATTTTAGTTAAGATTTTGGTGTTTTACTTTACAGTCTTAAATTAGAGTTTTAGTTAGAGTTCTAGTTTAGTTTAGTTTTAGTTAAAGTTTAGAGTTTTTTTTAGCTTAGAGTTTTAGCTTAGAGTTTTTGTTAGAGTTCTAGTTTATTTTAGTTTTAGTTAAGGGTTTAGAGTTTTTAACTTAGAGTCTTAGCTTATAGTTTTTGTTGAAGTTTTATTTTAGTTTAGTTTTAATTAATAGTTTAGAGTTTTAGCTTAAATTCTTAACTTAGAGTTTTTGTTAGAGTTGAAGTTTAGTTTAGTAATAGTTAAGAGTTTAGAGTTTTAGCTTAGAGTCTTAGCTTAGAGTTTTTGTTAGAGTTCTAGTTTAGTTTAGTTTAGATTTAGTTAAGAGTTTTATGTTTTACATTTGATTTTAAGATAGAGTTATAGTTTAGTTTAGTTTTAGTTAAGATTTTGGTGTTTTACCTTAGAGTCTTAGCTTAGAGTTCTAGTTAGAGTTCTCGTTTAGTTAAGTTTTAGTGACGATTTTAGAATTTTAGCTTAGAGGCTTAGCTTAGACTTTTTGTTAGAGTTCTAGTTTTGTTTAGTTATAGATAAGAGTTTGGGGTTTTTGTCTTAGAGTCTTAACATAGAACTTTTGTTGAAGTTCAGGTTTATTTTAGTTTTAGTTAATAGTATAGAGTTTTAGCTTAGAGTCTTAGCTTAGAGTTTTCGTTAAAATTGAAGTATTGCTTAGTAATAGTTGAGAGTTTGTAGTCTTAGTTTTGTGTGTTAGCTTAGAGTTTGTGTTCAATTTAGTTTTAGTTAAGAGCTTAGAGTTTTTCAGAGCAGAGTCTTACCTTGGAGTAGTATCTATTTTTCTTTTTTTGTGTGTTTATTTTTTATTTTCTGATGTTTTACATTAGATTATTAGCTTAGATTTTTAGTTATAGTTGTAGTTTAGTTTAGTTTTAGTTAAGAGTTTAGAGTTTTATCTTAGAGTCTTACCTTAGAGTTTTTGTTATAGTTCTAGTTTATTTTAGTTTTGAGTTCTAGTTTAGTTTACATATAGTTACGAGTTTGGAGTTTTACCTTAGAGACTTAGCTTAGAGTCTTAGTTTAGTTTAGTTTTAGTTATGAGTTTAGTGTTTTTTAGCTTAGAGTCTTAGCGTAGAGTTTTTGTTAGAGTTCTATTTTAGTTTAATTTTAGTTAAGATTTTGGTGTTTTACTTTACAGTCTTAAATTAGAGTTTTAGTTAGAGTTCTAGTTTAGTTTAGTTTTAGTTAAGAGTTTAGAGTTTTTTTTAGCTTAGAGTCTTAGCTTAGAGTTTTGTTATAGTTCTAGTTTATTTTAGTTTAAGTTAAGAGTTTAGAGTTTTTAGCTTAGAGTCTTAGCTTATAGTTTTTGTCGAAGTTTTAGTTTAGTTTATTTTTAGTTAATAGTTTAGAGTTTTAGCTTAGAGTCTCAGCTTAGAGTTTTTGTTAGAGTTGAAGTTTAGTTTAGTAATAGTTAAGAGTTTAGAGTTTTATCTTATAGTCTTAGATTAGAGTTTTCGTTAGAGTTATAGTTTAGTTTAGATATAGTTAAGATTTTGGAGTTTTACCTTAGAGAATTAGCTTAAAGTTGCAGTTTAGTTTAGTATTAGTTAAGATTTTAGAGTTTTTTATCTTAGAGTTTTATCTTAGAGTTTTTGTTAGAGTTCTAGCTTAGTTTAGTTTTATTTAAGAGTTTTGTGTTATAACTTATAGTCATAGCTTATAGTTTTAGTTATAGTTCTGGTTTAGTTTAGTTTTAGTTAAGAGTTTAGATTTTTAGCTTGGAGTCTTAGCTTAGAGTTTTTGTTAGAGTTCTAGTTTAGTTTAGTTTTAGTTAAGAGTTTAGAGTTTTTAGCTTAGAGGCTTAGCATAGTTTTTGTCGAAGTTCTATTATAGTTTAGTATTAGTTAAGACTTTAGAGTTTTGGCTTAGAGTCTTAGCTTAGAGTTTTTGTTAAAGTTGAAGTTGAGTTTAGTAATAGTTAAGAGTTTAGAGTTTTAGCTTAGAGTCTTAGCTTAGAGTTTTTGTTAAAGTTGTAGTTTAGTTTAGTAATAGTTAAGAGTTTAGAGTTTTAGCTTAGAGTCTTAGCTTAGAGTTTTAGTTTAGTTTAGTTTTAGTTAAGAGTTTAGAGTTTTTTAGCTTACAGTCTTAGCTTAGATGTTTTGTTAGAGTTCTAGTTTAGTTTAGTTTTAGTTAAGAGTTTAGAGTTTTTAGCTTAGATTCTTAGCTTAGAGTTTTAGTTAGAGTTCTAGTTTAATTTAGTTTTAGTTAAGAGTTTAGAGTTTTACCATAGAGTCTTAGCTTAGAGTTCTAGTTAGAGTTTAAGTTTAGTTTACTTACAGTTAAGAATTTAGAGTTTTAGCTTAGAGTCATAGCTTAGAGTTTTACTTGAAGTTGTAGTTTAGTTAAGTTTTAGTTAAGAGTTTCGAGTTTAAGCTTAGAGTCTTACCTTAGAGTTTTTGTTAGAGTTCTAGTTTAGTTTAGTTTTAGTTAAGAGTTTAGAGTTTTACCTTAGAGTCTTAGCTTAGAGTTTTTGTTAGAGTTGTAGTTTAGTTTAGTTATAGTTAAGAATTTAGAGTTTTATCTTAGAGTCATAGCTTAGAGTTTTAGTTAAAGTTATAGTTTAGTAAAGTTACAGTTAAGAGTTTAGAGTTTTACCTTAGAGTCATAGCTTAGAGTTTTAGTTAGAGTTCTAGTTCAGTTTATTTTTAGTTAAGAGTTTAGAGTTTTAGCTTAGAATCTTAGCTTATAGTTTGTGTTAGAGTTCTAGTTTAGTTTAGTTATATTTAATAGTCTCGAGTTTATAGCTTATAGTCTTATCATAGAGTTTCTTTTAGAGTTCTAGTTTAGTTTACTCGTAATTAAGAGTTTAGAGTTATAGCTTAGAGTCTTTGTTTATAGTTATTGTTAGATTTCTAGTTTAGTTTAGTAATAGTTAAGAGTGTAGAGTTTTAGCTTAGGTTTTTAGCTTAGAGTTTTTTTTTGAGTTCTAGTTTAGTTTAGTTATAGTTAAGAGTTTGATGTTTTAACTTAGAGACTTAGCTTAGAGTTTTAGTTTAGTTTAGTTTTAGTTAAGAGTTTAGAGTTTTTGCTTAGAGTCTTAGCTTGAGGGTTTTCATTAGTGTTTTAGTTGAGTGCAGTTTTAGTTAAGAGTTTGGAGTTTTTAGATTATAATATTAGTTTAAAGTTTTTGTTGAAGCTTTAGTTTAGTTTAGAGTTTTAGCTTTGACTTAGAGTGTTAATTAGAGTTCTAGTTTAGTTTAGTTTAGTTAAGAGTTTAGAGTTTTAGCTTAGAGTCTTAGCTTAGAGTTTTTGTTAGAGTTCTAGTTTAGTTTAGTTTTATTAAGAGTTTTTGAGTTTTAGCTTAGAGTCTTAGCTTAGAGTTTTTGTTAGAGTTCTAGTTTAGTTTAGTTATGGTTAAGAATTTAGAGTTTTAGCTTAGAGTCATAGCTTAGAGTTTTAGTTTAGTTTTATTTAAGAGTTTAGAGTTTTAGCTTAGAGTCTCAGCTTAGAGTTTTTGTTAAAGTTCTCGTTTAGTTTAGGTTTAGTTAAGAGTTTAGTGTTTTTAGCTTAGAGTCTTAGTTTAGAGTTTTTGTTGAAGTTCTAGTTTAGTTTAGTTTTAGTTAAGAGTTTAGAGTTTTCAGCTTAGAGTCTTAGCTTAGTTTTATTTAGAGTTCTAGTTTAATTTAGTTTTAGTTAAGAGTTTAGAGTTTTACCATAGAGTCTTAGCTTAGAGTTTTAGTTAGAGTTAAAGTTTAGTTTAGTTACAGTTAAGAATTTAGATTTTTAGCTTAGAGTCATAGCTTAGAGTTTTACTTAAAGTTATAGTTTGGTTAAGTTCTAGTTTAGTTTAGTTTTACTTGAGAGTTTAGAGTTTTTTTTAGCTTAGAGTTTTAGCTTAAAGTTTTGGTTAGAGTTCTAGTTTGTTTTAGTTTTAGTTAAGAGTTTAGAGTTTTTAGCTTAGATTCTTAGCTTAGAGTTTTTTGTTGAAGTTTTAGTTTAGTTTAGTTTTAGTTTAGTTTAGTTTAGTTATATTAGGTTAGCTTATCATGAGCGCTCATGATAAGCTAACCTAATCTAACTGGTACAAAGTCGACATGGGGGATTTTCCGGCGAGAATGGTTAGGTTAGGTTAGGCTAGATCAAGTTAGGTTAGGTTAAGTTGGGTTAGGCTAGCCTACGTACGCGCGTACGTAGGCTAACCTAACCTAACTTGATCTAGCCTAACCTAACCTAACCATACTCACCGGAAAATCCCCCCATGTCGACTTTGTACCAGTTAGATTAGGTTAGCTTATCATGAGCACTCATGATAAGCTAACCTAATCTAACTAAACTAAACTAAACTAAAAGTAAACTAAAATAAAACTTAAACAAAAAACTCTAAGATAATAATATAGTTAAAAAACTCTAAACTCTTAACTAAAAATAAACCAAAATACAACTCAAAACAAAACTCTAAGATAAGAATTTAAGCTAAAAAGAACTCATAGTTCTTAACTAAAACTAAAACACCATATTAATAGAAAAAAAAAAATAAACTAAGACTCTATATTAATACACCTAAATATTAAATAAAATTAAAATAAACTATAACTCTAACACAAACTCTAAGCTAAAACTCTAATCTAAAAACTTATAGATCTGAACTAAAACTAAACTAAACTAACAATATATCAAAAGTCTACAAGTTAAAAATAAAAAATATTTACTATATGTAAACTAAACAAGAACTCAAAACTAAAACAAACTAGAATTCTAACAAAAACTCTAAGCTAAGACTCTAAGGTAAAACTGTAAACTCTTAACTAAAACTAAACTAAACTAGAGCTGTAACAAAACCTCTAAGCTAAGACTCTAAGATAAAACTCGAAACTCTTAAAAAAAAATAAGCTAAACTAGAAATATAATTAAAACTCTAATTCTAAGCTAAAACTCTAAACTAAACTAGAACTTCAACAAAAACTCTAAACTAAGACTCTAATCTAAAAACTCTAAACTCCTAACTAAAACTAAACTAAACTAGAACTCTAATAATAACCCTCAAGATAAAACTCTAAGCTAAAGCTCTAAACTCTTAACTAAACTAAACTAAAACTCTAAGCTAAGTCTCTAAGGTAAAACATCAAACTCTTAACTATAGCTAAACTAAACTAGAACTCTAACAAAAACTCTAAGCTAAGACTCTAAGCTAAAACTCTAAACTCTTAACTATTACTAAACTAAACTAGAACTCTAACGCTAACTATAAGCTAAGACTCTAAGCTACAACTCTAAACTCTTAACTAGAAGTAAACTAAACTAGAACTCTAACAGAAACTCTATGCTAAGACTTTAAGCTAAAAACTCGAGACTCTTAACTATAACTAAACTAAACTAGAACTCTAACACAAACTATAAGCTAAGACTCTAAGCTAAAACTCTAAACTCTTAATTTTTCTGGTTCTACTGATGTTTCTTACATTGCCTATGCTGATGACATTCTGTTGATTAGTCGTACTAACTCTGCTCTTTCTGCAATGGTTTCCTTAGTTTATCAGTCTTTCCTAAATATTGGTCTATCCCTGAATCTTGACAAGTGTGAATTCTTATCTTATAATCTGTCTTCGTCTACTCCTCTGGTATGTAATGCATTTTCTGTACTTTCTGTCTCTTCCTTTCGGTGGCTTGGTATTACTGTTTCTAATTCTCAAGCTCTCTTTCGTAAACAGATTGTTGCTGATTCAGTAACAAAAATTCAGTTCAGTTATTCAAAAATTGTAGCAAACCGTGGAAAATATAACAGAAGAGCTCTTGGGCGCTTATTCTCGACTTTTTCTGATCATTCCGTGCTTTATTTTTCGGGTGTTCATTCTGTTCTTAAGCTAAAGGATTTAAAAAAGATTAATGTTACTTATTTCAAATTTTGCAAATTTCTTCTTTCTCTGCCTCCATGGACTAGAAATCGGTATCTAGTTCATAATTTTTATGTTACGGATGTAACTCAAAAGCTCGGTGTCCTACACAAAAAGCTTTCTGCAGATGCATTTTGTAAATTTGGCCCTGGCCACGGTCTTTTACAGTTCTTTTCGTAGTTTAATTTAATTGCTAGTGTTTGTTGATTATTTTTTTTTTTTTGGTTTTGTTTTTCTTTTCTATTATTATGTACTCCACTTGTACTACTTTTTGTTAGTTGTGGGTAATAAATGATTGATTGATTGATTAACTAAAAATAAAGTGAACTAGAACTCTAACTAAAACTCTAAGCTATGACTCTAAGGTAAAACTCTAAACTCTTAACTAAAACTTTACTAAACTATAACTTTAACAAAAACTCTAAGCTAAGACTCTAAGCTAAAACTCTAAACTCTTAACTATTACTAAACTAAACTTCAACTTTAACAAAAACTCTAAGCTAAGACTCTAAGCTAAAACTCCAAACTCTTAACTAAAACTAAACTAAACAAGAACTCTAACAAAAACTCTAAGGTAAGACTCTAAGATAAAACTCGAAACTCTTAACTAAAACTTAACTAAACTACAACTTTAAGTAAAACTCTAAGCTATGACTCTAAGCTAAAACTCTAAATTCTTAACTATAACCAAACTAAACTTCAACTCTAACTAGAACTCTAATCTAAGACTATATGTTAAAACTCTAAACTTTTAACTAAAACTAAACTAAACTAGAACTCTAACTAAAACTCTAAGCTAAAAATCTAAGCTAAAAACAATAAACACTTAACTAAAAATAAAATAAAATAGAACTATAAAAACAAATCTAAGCGAATACTATATGATAAAAAATTAGGAAATCTTAGCAAAAACTAGACTAAACTAAAACTCTAATATAAGACTCTAATCTAAAGATCTAAAATATGAAATAATAATAAACTAAAATTCAACCTAATAAGAATCTAAGAGAGACGAATCTATACTAGAAATATAAAGTCTTAAATATTACTAAACTAAACTATAACTTCGACAAAAACTATGCTAAGCCTCTAAGCTAAAAACTCTAAACTCTTAACTAAAACTAAACTAAACTAGAACTCTAACTAAAACTACAAGCTAAGAATATATTATAAAAACTCTAAAATCTTTACAAGAAATAAAACAAACAATAAATATAAAAAAAAATATTATATAAGAATCTAATCTAAAAAACTATAAACTATTAACTAAACATAAACTAAAATAAAACTCTAGGCTAAGACTCTAAGCTAAAACTCTAAACTCTTAACTATTACTAAACTAAACTTCAACTTTAACAAAAACTCTAAGCTAAGACTCTAAGCTAAAACTCTAAAGTTTTAACTATTACTAAACTAAACTAGAACTTCGACAAAAACTATGCTAAGCCTCTAAGCTAAAAACTCTAAACTCTTAACTAAAACTAAACTAAACTAGAACTCTAACAAAAACTCTAAGCTAAGACTCTAAACTAAAATTCTAAACTCTTAACTAAAACTAAACTAAACCAGAACTCTAACTAAAAGTCTAAGCTATGACTCTAAGGTAAAACACTAAACTCTTAACTAAAACTAAACTAGAACTCTAACAAAAACTCTAAGCTAAGACTATAAGCTAGAAAACTCTAAACTCTTAACTAAAACTAAACTAAACTAAAACTCTAAGCTAAGTCTCTAAGGTAAAACTCCAAACTCTTAACTATATCTAAACTAAACTAGGACTCTAACAAAACTCTAAGCTAAGACTCTAAGCTAAAACTCTAAACTCTTAACTATTACTAAACTAAACTTGAACTTTAAAAAAAACTATAAGCTAAGACTCTAATCTAAAACTCTAAACTATTAAATAAAACTAAACTAAACTAAAACTTCAACAAAAACTCTAAGCTAAGACTCTAAGCTAAAAACTCTAAACTCTTAACTAAAACTAAAATAAACTAGAACTCTAACCAAAACTATAAGCTAAAACTCTAAGCCAAAAAAAACTCTAAACTTTAACTAAAACTAAACTAAACTATAACTCTAACAAAAACTCTAATCTAAGACTTGAAAGTAATACACAAAACTATTAAATAAAATTAAACTAAAACTCTAACACAAACTCTAAGCTAAGACTATAAGCTAAAAAACTTTAAACTCTTAACTAAAACTAAACTAAAATAAAACTCTATGCTAAGTCTCTAAGTTAAAACTCCAAACTCTTAACTATATGTAAACTAAACAAGAACTCAAAACTAAAATAAACTAGAACTCTAACAGAAACGCTAAGCTAAGACTCTACGCTAAAATTCTAAACTCTTAACTAAAACTAAACTAAGCCAGAACTCTAACAAAAACTCTAAGCTAAGATTCTAAGGTAAAACACCAAAATCTTAACTAAAACTAAACTAAACAAAAACTCTAAGCTAAGACTCTAAGCTAAAACTCTAAACTCTTAACTATTACTAAGCTAAACTTCAACTCTTAACAAAAACTCTAAGCTAAAAATCTAAATTATTAACTAAAACTACAATAAACTAGAACTTCAACAAAAACTCTAAGCTAAGACTCTAAGCTAAAAACTCTAAATTCTTAACAAAAACTAAAATAAACTAGAAATCTAACAAAAACTCTAAGCTAATAATCTAATCTAAAATTCTAAACTATTAACTAAAAATAAACTAAACTAGAACTCTAACTAAATCTCTAAGCTAAGACTATAAGTTAAAAAACAAAACTATTAAATAAAAATAAAAAAAACTATAAATCTAACATAAAATAAAAGTTAAAACATAAAAATATTAAATAAAATTAAAATAAACAATAACTCTAAAAAAAAAATTCTAATCTAAGTCTCTAATATAAAACTCGAAACTCTTAACTATTACTAAACTAAACTTCAACTGACAAAAACTTTAAGCTAAGACTCTAAGCTAAGACTCTAAACTATTAACTAAAACTAAACTAAGCTAGAACTTCAACAAAAACTCTAAGCTAAGAATCTAAGCTAAAAACTCTAAACTAGTAACTAAAACTAAACTAAACTAGAACTCTAACAGCAACTCTAAGCTAAGACTCTAAGATAAAATTCTAAACTCTTAAATAAAACTAGAATAAACCAGAACTCTAACTAAAAATCTAAGCTAATAGTATAATGTAATACACCAAACTATTAAATAAAACTAAACTATAAATCTAACTGAAAATCATAGGTAAAAAATCAAACTCTTAACTAAAATTAAAGTAAACTAGAAATCTAACAAAAAAACTCTAAGCTAAGACTCTATGCTAAAACTCAAAACTCTTAACTAAAACTTAGCCAAACTAAAACTTTAAGTAAAACTCTAAGCTATGACTCTAAGCTAAAACTCTAAATTCTTAGCTGTAACTAAACTAAACTTCAACTCTAACTAAAACTCTAAGCTAAGACTCTAAGTTAAAACTCTAAACTCTTAACTAAAGCTAAACTAAACTAGAACTCTAACAAAAACTCTAAGCTAAGACTCTAAGCTAAAACTCGAAACTCTTAACTTAAACTTAACCAAACTACAACTTTAAGTGAAATTCTAAGCTATGACTCTAAGCTAAAACTCTAAATTCTGAACTGTAACTAAACAAACTAAACTAGAACTCTGAATAAAACTCTAAGCTAAGACTCTAAGCTAAAAACTCTAAACTCTCAACTAAAACTAAACTAAACTAGAACTCTAACAAAAACTCCTATGCTAAGACTCTAAGCTAAAAAACTCTAAACTTTTAACTGAAACTAAACCAAACTAAAACTCTAAGCTAAGTCTCTAAGGTAAAACTTCAAACTCTTACCTATAACTAAGTTGTGGGTGAAAAGAATGGGTACTTCAACGTTTAAAATGGGTTTAGAACGGACACTAAGAAAAGAACCTATTCTGAAATGCCTTTTGAAAAGTATTGCTTGGTGTTGGGCATTCAAAAAGCTTTAAAGTAAAGTTGTGGGTGAAAAGGATGGGAACTTCAACTTGTAAAATGGGTTTAGGATGAACATTAAGAAAAGAACTTGTTCCGAAATGCCCTTTGAAAAGTATTGCTTTGTGTTGGAGCATTCAAAAAGCTGTAAAGTAAAGTTGTGGGTGTAAAGGATGGGTACTTCAATTTGTAAAATGGGTTTAGGAGGGACATTAAGAAAGGAACTTGTTCTGAAATGTCTTTGAAAAGTATTGCTTGGTGTTGGAGCATTCAAAAAGCTGTAAAGTAAAGTTGTGGGTGAAAAGGATGGGAACTTCAACTTGTAAAATGGGTTTAGGATGGACATTAAGAAAATAACTTGTTCTGAAAAGATATAATAGAGCCATAAAAAAGTATTAAAAAATGGGGGCTCAGGGGCCTTTGGGGGCCTGGGGAGGGACTTTGGGGGTCTGGGGGCCCTTGAGGGCCGGGGGCCCTTTGGGAGCCCGGGGGCTTCCTTCGGGGTTGGGGTGGGGTATGAGGGCCCTTTGGGGTCGGGGTAGAGGACCTCACGACACTGTTCAAATACAACTTGTGTATTATAACGACCACAGAGTTTTACCCTCAAATCCTCTTCTAAAATCTCCTTTTAAAATCATCTTTTAAAATGTCTCTAACTATTTCGCCGAAATAATTCCCTAAAATGTCTAAAACGGTTTCGCCCAAATAATCCCTAAACGTAATTTCAAAGAGTTCCTTTTGTTTTTGGCATCCCTGTGCTTTCACATTTGAAATTACTAAGAAACCCTTTCGCGCGCTAATCACTTCATCGCTAAGATCAAAACATTAACCCGGAAACAATTCTCTTGAAATAACTCCAAAGATATTAATAGACTTTCGCTCGGAAACAATTCTCTTTAGAAACAAAAATTTAATTCCCCTTTCGTGAATCAATAATTCCCCTTAGAAACAACAAATTGATTCCCCTTTCGTGTCAAATCAATCAATCATGACATCAACTGTCACGTGTGATCTAAACTTTGCCTCGGAAACAATTCTTGTCGAACTCCAAAGACATTAATTAACTTGACGTCATCTGTCAGACATTAATTAACTTCCCCGGAAACAATTTGATTAATGACTGACAGCACAGGTGTTCCACTTTGATTAACCATGAGTTCTCCCTAATGACTCTATGCCCATATATGGTGCCCTGTTCGGAGCTCAAGAGGCATCTCTACTAGTTTCAGCAGTTCTTCTTAAAAAATTGGGACAAAATTCCAACTTTAGCGTAAAGAGCAAGATGTTGAGAAGGTAGGAGCTTGAAACCTCTAAAGTAGGGTTCTCTGATACGCTCAATCTAATAGTGTGATTTTCTTTAAGATTCTCCGACTATAAAGGGGTGTTTCCCTCCTTTTTCGTAAATCAGCAATATACTTTGAGGCTCGTAGCCTTTGATGGGTAAGACTAAACTCAATAAAACTTATATATATTTGGAATCAGCATTACGTATCAATTCTTTTGATATATATATATAGAATCAATTAAACTTGAATAAGGCGGGGGCAAAATCTTTAAAAGTCTTGCCACTTTGGATTTTTTCAAAGCCGGAGGCACATGAGATATAAATTTTTCAATGATATTAATAACATATCCTTATCTCAAGCACATGTTTTGATTGTGTTATGACCTAAGACGCTCACTAAACATTTTGTGATGATTTCAGAAGGGGGGAGGGGGTTTGAAATTTTTTGGAACAAGTCAAGGCTAATAAATTGTTCTTAGAAATATATTGACACAAACCCTCGCACATCACCTTATGAATTAATTATCAAACAAAATCAGTTGTAAGCTATAAATAGGTCTGACCGTGCCCACTGAAATCATGCATTATTTGTCTGGTGTAGGAATTGAATGTGAGGTCTGAGATTTCCTAAGGTAAATGGATGATGCTGTAGCCATCTGAACCAACATGTCAATGATATTATTATTTTCTTAGAAGTAGGAGGAGACCCGCCCACGTTCATCACTTTTTTCGAAAATAATTTTTTTCTGCTATGCTTGTCAACCTACAGTCAACTTTTTCCCAGCAAAATGTACCTACACATTCAGGACATCAAGCAAAATTTTTATATTTTTTTAGCCTATCAGTTATAGCCAAAATTCAAACAACAATGACTTTGGTCAGATATGGCGAACATGTACGACCCCGGGACAGCTTCGCCATCCCCCGGTTCTGGTTCGCCAAGCATTGAAAACCACTTTTAAAAAGATCAGAAGAGCCATTCTCATTTAAGAATATATTTAATACTCATCAGCTATTGGTATAAGAAAATTTAATACAGGTAACTCATATTAAATTTGTATGATCATTTTATATTGTATATGGAAAGATCGATTCCGAATGTCAGGTTTTCTGATTGCCTTTTAGTCCCTCCGCATGAGACGGGTTGATCAAGTTTAATTTCCACTGATTGTCTCTCTACAAAAGCCTGTTCATCTGTATGAACAAACTTGTTTGGTTCAACCTTTTTGAGAAATTTGACATCAAGATCATCACCATTGATATCTAGCACCGACGCAACATAGGATGTTTTCCCACTTCTTTTCCCATCGATTCCAGTGAGAATGAAATCACCGACTGTAATCTCTCCAGATATTTCAGTTTCAGCCTCGACATCGCCAACATTCAGAATCTCGTCACTGCAACAATCAAAATCAACTACAAAATCTTCAGAGCTGCTTTCATACTCAACTGCTTCGCGGAACAGCTTCCTTTTTGGAAATTTATACTGCTTCGCAAATGTCTTGCTTAGTTTCTTCATTTCTAGCACTTTTTGTTTCTTGTTTTTCTTTTCCACCTCTTGCTGAATTCTTTCTTTTACTGGAGTATTTGTTAGGATTTCCGTTTTCTTTCTATTTGCAGTTCTTCTTTTCTGTTTCCTGGGGGATCCTTTCGGCAATGGGAAAAGATCTATAATTTCTGAATAGCTATCGTTAACAGAACCAGACATTGTAACAGACAGCTTTTCTGGACTCGAGTCTCTCAGGGGTGGTTCACTTGCACATGGTTCAGGTGGTGCTTCTGAATATTGCGCAGAGTTACCTTCTGAGCTGAAAGGGGCCAGTGGCGGTACTTCTGGTCTATCGGAAACAGATGAACTTAGATATTCGTGGTCTTGAAAAATTTCTGGGTTGAATGGATGAATTCCTGTGCAGCGGAACCCGCTGATTATGTTTTCTTGAGTAACAGCCTTGAAGTAAGATGAGCCAAGAATTTCTGTAACATTAGCAATGGCTATGGTTTTGCATTTGTTTCTGCTCATAAAAGCTGCGGCTTCTCGATTGTAGTATGCCTTAATCGGAAACATAACGGAGCGATCCAGAGGCTGCAGTTTATGAGTCGTATGTGGGGGCACGGTCAAAAGATTAACACCATTCTCCTTAGCCAGATGAAGCAGATCGCTAGAATATCTGGTAATATGATTGTCCAAAATAAGAAGAGCAGGTTTTGATTTTGTTAGTTTTACATGACTAATAAAGTGGTTCACCCAAATGACAAAGAGCTCGGTCGTCATCCATCCAGAAGCTTTTTCATTTCCGAACCCAATGGTCCCTGGTGGAGCTCCCTTTAGTAGGATGTCAGGGCACGTTTTTCTGGGAAAAATCATCATTGGAGGAAATGTATTTCCAATAGCGCTAACACAGATACAAAGCATGATATTCTGCCCTCTTTCGCCAGACGTTACCTTTCCGACTTGCCTTTGGCCCTTTTCAGCAATGGCAGTGCCTGGCTTGTGAACAGTCGATAATCCTGTCTCATCGACGTTCCAAATATTTTCTGGGCTAAAGCAGTGACGATCGTATAGAGTCCGAAGATTGTTAAAGAACTGCTGAACTGTAAAGCGGTTGAAGTCAGTAGCCCTTCCCAGATTGGTAGCTTCTGCCTGTCGGATTGTAAGCTCGGGGTGTCGCTGCATAAACCCCTGATACCAATCCTCTCCCGCAGCTTGATTTTTCTCACCACAAGTCCATGAATCTGGAATTTTAAGCTGCTTCGACGTGGCGTATTTGTAACAAAGTTGACGTAGCTCGAGTTAAAAAAGAACAAATGTTTTCAACAGAAAGTAGGAAGCAACATTAAAACTTGAAACGAACAGATATTATTGCGTATATGAGGGGGTTTGCCCTTTAGTCACTAACTCGCGTTTTACGCTAAAGCTCAAATTTTGTTCGAATCCCAAATCCCTGAAATACAAATACCGTTTAATTAGAATAGTTAGCTCTTTTGAAAGTACTAAAAAAAACGTTAGCGTTTAAGAGCGAGGTATTGACTAGGGGGCAAGCCCCCTCAAATACGTAAAAATTTCTGTTCGTCTTAAGTTTTAATGTTCCTCTTACTTTCTGTTAAAGAAAACTTGTTTTTTTATTTAATTTCTGATCATTTCTTAAATAACGCTGGGAAATCCGGCCCCCCTCCATAGAAATGTCCCTTCCTCCAAGGAAACTTCCTTCCTGGAAAGATCCTCCCACGTAACCCCCTCCTCCAGTATCCCCCCACAAGAACAATCCCTCCTGAAAACGTCTGTATACTTCCCAATAACCAATACTATATGTAAACAATGGGCAAAGTTCATAACTTGCAACCCTTCCCCCGGGAACTTCGGGGGGTTAAGTCATCCTCAAAGACGTATTTATTATATTTTCGACAACGCTGAAAAAAAAAGCTATCTCAAACTTTTGATTCGATGACTTCGGGAAAAAATGAGCGTGGGAAGGGGCCAAGTTGTCCTTCAATTTTTTGGTCACTTAAGAAGGGCACTAGAACTTTTAATTTACTTTCGAATGAGCCCTCTCAATATATTTTAAGAATAATGGATCG
The DNA here is from genome assembly GCF_049724085.1 of Artemia sp. Qi Xiang Cuo. NCBI lineage: Eukaryota > Metazoa > Arthropoda > Branchiopoda > Anostraca > Artemiidae > Artemia > Artemia sp. Qi Xiang Cuo. The sequence goes on along the minus strand of NC_142800.1, from coordinate 38,528,963 downwards.
ATACGATAACCCCTGGGAAAAAAAGAAAAAAATGAATAAAAAAAATACTCACATCCGTGATCTTTCTTCTGGCAAGAAATACAAAATTCTACATTTTTGCAGATCGGAGCTTGAAACATCTACAGCAGGGTTTTCTCTTACGCTGAATCTGATGGTTTGATTTTCATTAAGATTTTATTACTTCTACGGAGTATTTCACCCCCTTTTTCGAAAATATGGCAAATTTTTTCAGGCTCTGAACTTTTGATTGGTATGACTAAACTTGATGAAACTTATATATTTGAAATTAGCATCAAAATTACAATTCTTTTGATGCGTCGACTTGTATCAAAATTCCATTTTTTAGATTTTCGGTTACTATTGAGCCGGGTCACTCCTTACTTAGAGTTCGTCACCACAAACTGTTTGAAATAGTTCAAATATTATATAACGAGGCTTTTGAGGTTGATACAAACCACCAGAGCCTGAGGGTAAGGGTTTTAAGTTATGCCCCTGGAGCATTTAAGGTTTTTATGGAAGGGATGGTTGCACAAGCTTTAGAAGAGGCTCATTTGGTTGAAATTGGAAGTTCTAGTTCCCTTTTAAGGGTCAATAGTGATGGAGGTTAAGTAGCAGGCCCCCCCCCCACCCAATTACCCCTATTTTCACCAAATACATCTGATTGAAATTGCGCGATGGCAATTTTGTTGAAAATAGTCCAAAGAACATACAAAAATGCTTCCAGGGTTGGCACAACCCCCAAGAGGTCTGGAGCAAGGGCTTTGAGTTATCCCCTGGGGTTGTGTATGGTTTTTATGGAATGAGTGGTCAAATTTAATTCAGATGAGTTTCGTTTGATTTTAAATTGGAAGTTTTGAGTGAAATCAACCCCCCCCCCCTCTATGCCCATTATATCCCACAACAAATACCTGAAAAAAGCTTTGAGACATAAATTTTTTCAGCATTGTTGAAAGGTTAAATTATTACGCGTAGCAAAAGTTGTAGTAGTATTAGTAGCAGTATGCAAATTGCACCTTTTTTCAATATCTCCTTCAACCCATGATGAAATTTTTAACTTCATACCATCAACCGGTCCTGAAGCATTGGTGATACGTCCTCTTTTCAACCTATATGGGCATAGTGTGTTTTGATTTACTTCAATACAGTTACAATATTGCCCAAAATTTTCCCCTTAATACCCTTCGGTTAATTAGTTGTAGTAGCAGCATCAATAAATGTAGTAGTAGCAGTAGTAGTACAGTTAATAGTAATAGTCTTAGTTTTAATAGCAGGAGTAGTAGTGGCAGTAATAGTAATAGTAGCAGTAGTCTTAGGAGTAGGAACATTAGTATTGTGATGCAAATATTGTCTTTTGGCTAGTTCAACATCCCCCACAACAAGCATTGTAAGTTTTAATTTCACACACAAAACTGTTCCTAAGATATTGCTGATATGACAACTATCCTAAAATTTTGACAACCTGCATACGGATGGCAGTTTGTCATCCATACAATAGAAATATTATCTGAAAATTCCACCCTCATACCTTTATAGGTTGTGGATTTTGAGCTAGCCAGAAGACACTGTGTGTATTCATTTAATTGATAAATTAAACAAAAACTTACCAAGTTTGAAGTTTGATTGTAATTCTACTCCAAAGAAGGAGCGCCAGCGTAGCTGAGAGTTCAACTGAGATAGACCTTCGCAATCGCCTCGATTGACCAAAACAAACTCAGTATTTTAAAGTCATTATAATATGCGGTGGTTAAGCTCATGATGAAACGCTGAGAGTTCAACGGGAAGGGAAATTGGGGGGGCAGTTGAACACTCAGCAACGCGGGCGCTCCATCTTTGGATTATAATTAAAAAAAAACTTAAAACATGGTAAGTTTTTGTTTAATTTATCAAATCTACTCCAAAAGGAGCGCCATAGCTCCGCCTTCGAGTTCAACTGACATTTTAAAGTTCAGCATGAGCTATACCAACACTAATGATGAATAATAGCCCTATTCATTAAAAGAGGCTGTTGTACAAAAATTCATTTATAGGAAGATATTTCAAATATAACAAATTACAGTGAATATATTCAAAAGACAAATAACTGCTGACCACTTTCAATTGGTTTATTATAAAACCTTGCAAACGTTTCGGCATTTGTCCAGCCTACATATTTTATGATTTGATCTACATCAATTCCTCTTGCTTTAAGGTGGGACGTTGAGGCAGACCGTGTGCTATGAGCACCATAAACACTGATATCTATACCTGCAAGAAATAAAACTTATTTATCCATCTAGAAAAAGATGACTTGGACACAGCAGTATGAGGCTTACGATATGTAAGAAAAAGTGCGTCGTTTCTATTTGGATATGATGTCATTCTAATATACCTAGCTAGGTGCATTGCCGGACACAGGGACGACTCTTGAAAAGGCCGAAATTTAACTACTGATTTGTGGTTGCCCGGTTTCGATGTTTTTAACAATACATTGATTTGAAAATCAAAACTTCCATCGTCATTATGTACCATATTACTAAGTGATAAACTGGCCAAAAACTGAACTCTTTCACAAGCTGATAAAATCAATAAAATTGCTAATTTTTGTGTTAGTGTCTTTAATTGAAGATTTTCGATATCCCAAGCTGGCAGTCTAAAGAGATCGAATACACATTTTACATCCCAAATACTTGAAATCTTGGGTAGACTAGGCCTTCTATTAAAGACATCTCTCATAAACTTCTTGGTGATGTGATTACTGCCTAACTGAAGGCTTTGTAGAATTGCCGATAAAGCACTCCTCGCAGTATTAATAGCACTGTATCCAACACCTGAGTGAAAAAATTCCGTAAGAAATGTCAAAGTTTCCGGTCGAGTTGCCTCCACGGCCTGGATTGTGTTTCTTTCACAAACTTCAATCAATTTTTCAATGTAAACTTTGTACTGGCGCCTAGTTTAATCCCGCCACCCCTCTATGATAATATCGACTGTGGAGGGAGAATATCCTTGGTGGTGAAGCCCTTGCCGGAGACGACGCAAGCCGCTAGGTGTAACGTCTTGGAAAATGGATGGTGCAAGTGGGAGAGACAAAGTAAAATTATCATTTGGTAGAAATATTGGACTTCCTATTAAAAGCTTTAATTGTAAGGGATACCATTCTTGTGTGGTCCAGTTAGGAAAGATCAAAAGACCAGTGGTCTGATCTGTTTCAACCTTCTGAAGGGTCCTCGGAAGTAAACTGAATGGGGGGAATGCATAAAAGAAATAATGCTTCCAATTCATTGTTAACGCATCTACGAAAAAATATCCTGGATCTGGTTTCCAAGAAACAAATGGTTTAATCTGAAAATTTAATCTAGTCGCAAACAAATCAATATCTATTGACTGACATACCAAAAAATTCAAAATAGTAAATATTTCAGAATCCAATTTCCATTCCTTTTCATTATCAAATTTTCGTGATGCCTTATCCGCAATATTAGCAACCCCAGGCACATGTTCTGCAGATATCCATCCTTTGCCCTGCAGTACTACCTGCCAGACCTTATTTGCGAAATAATTACAAAATTTAGATTTTGATCCTCCCATTTTATTTATATAAGCTACTGTGGTTATATTGTCAAAACGCAGCCAAACAAGCATGCCTTTAATATCCTGGGCAAAATATTTCAATCCCAGATAAACGGCCTTTGTTTCTAAGACCTTGATATCAAATCTCTTCTCTTCTGAGGACCATTCACCTGTGGCCGTTTTCATGGAATATTCATCCACGAGTGCCCAACCTAGTTTCGACGCATCACTACACAAATATTTGTCAATTGATCTAAATTCAATTGCTTTAGAAGCATGATTGGCAATATCCAACCACTATTGTAGTTCCGAATTTACATCGGATGTTAAAATTATCCTTGCCACAAAATTACCCTTCACGTACCTTAATGCTTGAGTTTTCAACGATTCCGCTTTTCGGTAATATAAAGGCCCTAATTCTACTGTTCGAAATGTTGAAACAAGAACGCCAAGAGTTTCAGCCAATTCTTGAATCGTAGTCAATTTTTGACTAAGAATTTTTGAAACCAAATTTATAACCTTTTTAATATTTCTTTCCGGCAGGAAAATACGCATTGATCGCGAATCTAACAAAAAGCCCAGAAATTCTTTTTGTTGGCTTGGAATGAGAACTGACTTTCCCGGGTGGATCACAAACCCCAGTTCTGACAGTAATTTCGCTGTTTCATAGACATTATTTTGACACTCTAAATATGACCTTCCCAGAAGGAGAGAATCGTCTAAATACGTAACTGACAAATACCCTTTTCTTCGAGGTAGAGAGATAACAGGTTTCATGAGTTTTGTAAAAACCCTCGGGGCCAATGATAAGCCATTTGTAAATGAAGTAAACGAATAACAAAGGTCAACTTGAAAACAAAGCCACATTTGATCTTCAAAATCAACAGGGCATGAATAATAAAAATCGACTAAGTCAATAGAGGCCATATAACAATTTTTTGTCATCAAAAGAACCGCAGAATGAACACTTTCCATTATAAAATGGTAATATTTAAGGTTTTCATTTAAATTTTTAAGGTTAAGAATAAACCGGGTAGACCCATCTTTCTTTGGGACTGTAAAAACGGGAGAAATACAACGTATTTCCTTTATTCTGAAGTCGGGTACTTTAACAATAACACCTTTATGCAATAAAATATCAACTTCTTTTCTTATAGCCTCTATTTCTTCAAACGTAAAACTTTTGTTTTTTGTTATCAAAGCTTTTAGTGGTGTTTTCTCAAATTCAATCTTATAGCCTGAGGCCAAAATATTCAAATCACTGGTTATTGACTGCCATTTTGAGATGTACTTACTAATTCTCCCAGCTTTAAAGTTATCAGCCAAATGTTGTGACTGCCTATTGAAATTAACAACAAAATCGTAAAAATCAAGGTCGGGGTATGATAAATAGTACATACCAGCTATTTGCGATCCCTTTTCTGGAAATTCTGGAATTTCTGGAATTTGGACCTCTCTTGACGGTCCTGGCCCTGATTTCTGCGATAATTTGGACGGGGTCCTCGTTATGCCATCGGCGATAACGGTAGGCCCCCCTTGCACGTTTTTTGGTTTTCCAAAATATTTTTTCAAATCCGCCACGGATTTAGCTTTAGACGTTGTTTTGGCAATATCTTTGCCAAAAAGATACTCCGTGACTTTGACTTCAGGGGCACATAAAGCTGATGCTACAGTGGGATCTGGGCTCAATTCGAATTTCATCGCATGACGTCTTTTTAAACTTAGATCATAATTGGTGAGGCCAAGCATGTGAACTGCATCTGTAAGGTTTTTGACAACCTTTTCTTTAATATGCTGATTTTCTAGCTCAAGAATCGAATTTGCGGCCTCTAAAACACAAAATGTTGAGTGAGCAATTGTCCGCTGCATTTGAAGTGCCTTAGCATCCCTCTGTTTAGCCTGTGATGAGAGAATAGCCCAAATTTCACTATTCACCTTTGGAGGAACAATTTTTTCGGTATTTGAAGACTTAGGGTGGCGCTCAAATAACTCTTTTAGCTTCACTGTTTCCAAAGGCGGAGAGAAAACTCTATTTGCAACTTTGTTAAGTTTTTTATGGATTTTGGGACCCTTTTTGGTACCAGAACTTTCTTCAGAAATCTTTCGGAATCGAGCGTCATTTGACGTGTCTTCTTTTAATCTTTTACCTTTGAGCTTTTTAGCAGAAGCTTTCCGCTTTGTGTCAAGGATATTTTTAGTGCTCCGAGAGCAAGATTTTTCGTTCCTAGAACTAATTTCAGGGCTCCGAGAGCCATACCGAGCATGAGTTTGAAACTCTGGGCTCCGAGAGCCATTTGTTTGATCGCTATCACTCTCACTTGAGAGTATTCTGCGACGCGAATGAGCTTTATATCGCCTGCCACGCATCTCACGATCATAATCTTCCTCGATTAAATTGTCCAACAATCCAATCGCTAACTCACGATCACTAATTATTCAATTTGGTGATTCAAAGCGAATGCTAACATCAACTGGTTTTGTTTTGGTTAATCAAGGCGATTGTAAAGGTCTATCTCAGTTGAACTCAAAGGCGGAGCTTAGGCGCTCCTTTTGGAGTAGAATGTTGCTTCTATGGTTACTGTAACTAACGACACTAATGGCAGTAAGTTGAAAGTCTTAGAGCATGTTTAGGAAGACTTGCAATTAAACGAAAAACCTATCTGCATACAGGTATTAAAAGGGCATGTAAGCACTATAGGGTATATAAAGACATAGGCAGCGATGTTCTATCATAGCTAGTAGTATCATTGGTATTTTAAAAGAGCTAACTTGATTAAAAATTAAAAGTTCTGGTGCCCTCTTAAGAGTCAAAATTGATTGGAGGGCAATCAGCCGTCCTCCTTAGCTTTAATTTTCCAGACACTTCCAATCAAAATTTTAAGACATCAATTTTTTCAGCATAGCTTAATGGTCTAGTAAGTGTATCTTTAGGGTTATTGGGTAGGCAACCCCTGCAGGTATGTTATTTGCTCATTATGCTTAAAAACAAAATGTTGCTTTAAAATTAAATTAAAACAAACTGTTTGTATTGGGTACCCATTGTATTGGGTAACCCCACACAGTTATGTAATTTACCCGCTATGCTTAAAAACTAAATGCCTCTTTAAAACTAAATCGAAACACATTGTGTTGTACACTGTTTAAATCAAAACTCACTGACCCCCGGTCCCGGAAAACGAGGCAGAAATGCAGCACGTTGAGTATTCCGGAGCTCAGATGCAAGTTCATTCGTATTTCTAGTCTCATAGCAGTGATAAGATGAATTAGCTTTAACAATTTCCCAAAATACCTCCTGTGAACACTTATTCAAACATTAATAAATAAAAATTACTATCTGGTAATCCAGTAACAGATAAATATTTAAAATTTTCAAACTTGTAAAGCAATTCAATGTTCTATTTTCAAACCGAATATAATTACTTAAAATATGAACTATTTTACTCTGTAAAATTTGGACCTTTCTAAAATTTGAAATAAAACTACTAGTCCATAGCATGCAGCAATACGATAGATAAGGGCTAACAATAGAATGATATAGTAAAAGTAAAACAATTGACGGTAGTTGATTTTTTAGTCTTCTTATCACACCCAACCCTCTTGAAATCTTAACTGCCACAAGATCACAATGTGATTTCCAGCTAAAATTAAAATCAAGGCTAAATACCAAGTATTTAACACCATTTACATGCTTTAAAAATCACCATTATAATCACCTTTATTATCTAAAACACATGAAACTCCATTTCTACAAAATGTCATGAAATTTGTTTTGAAATATTTACTACCAAATAACTAGAATTTGTAAAACTTATCAATTCAATGTGTGCCTTATTTGTCTTCTCAATTAACTGATTCAGACACGTAGCTGTAATCGTAAATATCGTGTCATCAGCAAAAGACGTAATCGGCCGACGAACTCGGCCAAGCAGGGAACCCTGAAGCACACCAGAATTAACGTTACAAGTTTTTGAAATAGAATTTGAATAGAAACTCGAATAATGCGCTGGTAAACATAATATTCAAACAATTTCTGAATAACCCCTTGGATCCCTAAACGGCTTAGCCTACGCAATAAAATTGTATGAACCACCGTGTCAAAAGCTTTTCTGAAGTAAGATAAGATAAGATATTTATTTCTAGAAATTGCTATCACAAGCCCTGAAGGGCCGAATTCGAATTTCGAAGTCCATAAAAAACAAACAAGCAACAAAATCGTAACAAAACCACAACAACTTAAGGATTGGCAACCAACACAAAAAAAATTAAAATAAATAAATAATCAAATATCGGAATGCTGTATGATTCCTTTGTCACTTATATTAAAAACTTCAAAATGGCAACTAGTTAATAAGATAAAAACTAATAAAACTTAAAAAAATAAATAATATACACATTAACAAATGTTTAAAAAACAACATAAAAAGGGGATAGGGAACAAAAAAAAGAGTATAGAGGAAACCGAGCTGTTTCTTTTATTATATAAGAGTCTATAAATAGTGAAAGTACCAGTACACTCTTTTCGAGAGAACTGTTAATGAAATGAAGGTGCTGGACTGCATGTACGGCAGAGAGGTTTTTCTTGAATCCAAACTGGGTATCACTAAGAAAATCGTAGGTAGTAAGATGGTTATAAAGTCGTCGATGCATCACTTTTTCATACAGCTTAGCAAATTGGGGCAATATCGAAATCGGCCTCCAATTAGACGGATTGGTCTTTGAGCCCCTTTTGTGAAACGGAATAACTTTAGCCTCTTTCAGCCGAGTAGGAAATTCACCTTTCTTCAAAGGAAGGTTAATCAAATAAACAATACAAGGCAACAAATATACCATAACATGCTTGAACGTGTTCCGATTAATTCTATCATTCGCTGAAGAACTTGATTTTACCAATCCTATTATCTGTTTAAATTCTTCAACATTCACTTCATCTGTAGACATTTCAAGTCAAACTTCATCACTAAACTTCTCATTAATTTCATTATTTTCATCGTATGAATTCTCACTTATTAATTTACCAGTCTTAGAAAAATATTCACTAAACAAATTAGCCGCCTCATCATTTCCATCAACAAATTTACCATCAAAGATCAGACCAGCAGGAATATCGGACTCTTTCTTCATATTTACAACTTTATTTATAATATCTAAGTCACTTTCGTATTGCCTTTGTTTTCTTTAAATTTCTCACATATAACCCTTATAATTCTCAAAAAATTTCAATGTCACATCAGTGTTGAGTATGATGCCAGCATCGGTTCCGTAAAGTTTTTATATAATTTGGTTCACAATATATTATTAAAGTATTTTTTTGGTTTACAATAAAGTATATACGTATGTGGAAGGATACTAAATTACACCAACAGAAGCATGGTGGCGACTATTTAGTTGAGATATTAAAAAAAAAGAGTCATGTCATTCAATGTTTAAATATTCATCTATTTGGCCAATACCAATCACAAGTTTTCAGCAAAACCAAAAAAAGATAATTGGTACATATTGGACAAGAGGGCTCAATGTTGGAATCGTATTTTCGACACAACAAGGCGTTGAAGCAAACGACAACAACCAACAAAAAAGAATATCTTTATTATTGGGAAATGCCTAAGAACTGTAAATCGAATGAAAAAACGCATGCATAGGAACCACAAATCTGTTGGTTGCATGTCATTGGTCAAATACGAACCGTAAATTTTGAGAGGCTGCAAAATTAGAAATTCTAGTGCCTTTTATAATTGAAAAAAAAAGATTGGAAGGTGACTGGCCCCTTTCACACCCATTTAATTCCCCAAGTAATCTGATCAAACTTTGAGATAGCGCTTTAGTTCAGTAGAGTTTAAAGATCAGATAACTATGTCTTTAGGGGTAAAATGACATACAGACAAACCATGGGGAGAGGCTTGTAAATCGTGAAATTTTCCAATTGTTTACGTATAGAATTTGTTATTGGGAAGTATAAGGATATTTTTCGGGGAGAGGGGAAGAATTTTTTGTTTGGGGTAGATTTTCTTTGGAAGAATCTTCCTTTGGGAGGGAAATTTCCGGGGGTGGGGGTGAATTCTCCAATGAAAATTTTACACTGGGGGTATTTGACAGAATTCCTATATGAAATTATTCCACTTAGTTTGATTTCTGAAAACAAATCCATGGAAGGGGGCATTTCTGGAGTGATCAAGTACCGAAGATATCGAAGTCTTTTTCAAATGAAAGTATTCTAAGGATTATCTTTCAGTTAAAAGTGCTGTTTTGATTAGTCTCACGTTTTCGAAACTGAAGTAATTGCTTTTCTGAGCAGTCTTTTTCTTCTATCTACTATAATACAGGGGGAACCGGAGCCTATTCCAACCACTCCTAAATCCTGATATTTGTCTTATTTGCCTAATAATTTCCTGCGTACTTGCATAAGCAATTTTCTGATGGTGATTACACAAGAATATGATCTAAAATCAAATTTGATTCATTCCTTCCCCTCCCCCAGATATCTTAAGACTTTTACCGTTTCTTTGTATCATTATTATGTTTTCCGTGTGACCTGTCACAGTGCCGTGGATTGATCATGGATTGACAATACTCGGCCTGAGGATCAATCCCATCAGCCAAATAATCAAATTTATCATATAAAAATAAGGTAATAAAAACAAGAATATGACAGATCCTTTTAATAAACAAAATTTAGATTGTGGAGAGTTCAGGAGCATCTTTTTTGGGGAGCTGGAGGCATAGTGTATTTTGTATACATCTATGCAAAATACATATAGGGTGAACATTGTTTGTTTTAGATTTTTTTTTCTAGAAAAATATAAAAAAGACATTTCTCAATGAAAATAAAGAAAAGCTATTTTTCGACTGAATACAGTGAATATTTAAAAAATTATGGTTCGAAATCATGGAGGGTGAAAATCTAGGAGAGGGGACACCTGCCTAAGTCATTTCTTTGATTATTAAATAAAAAAATAACACACTTTTCAAGTGGAACAACATTAAAATTTGTTTTAAAAAACTGTTAAGTTTTTTAACTGAAAATAAGGAGTGACAATAAAACTTAATATAACAAAGTAGAACCGGAGAAATCGAGGAAACTTGAATCACTTATCAATATGTTTCTCGTTGGAAGCTTTTTAATCTACTTCTTTATACAAAAAGCCTTCCCCAACTTTTATGGAAAACTAACTTTTAGTCTAACTTTTTCTTTGTTTTTTCTATATTGTTTGGTATCGTGCATTTTTAATACTGATTGGAAGAAAAACTTACCGAAAAACAAAGTTTTTTTAGAAAGGTAAAGGTCAAACTTTCTCTCACTGTAAATGTATGAAAGCTACTGCGTGACTGGCACTTTACTGAAAACTATAAAATATGAAAACTGAAATGTGTGTCTTGACTGGATAGTCATATAAATTCAAACTCAATATTTGAGATATAATTATATTACTTACTCAAATATCATCAGTTCAAGTTTTTTTTCCACTGTAATTTTTATTTTCATTTTCAGTGCTGTAATAATTGGAAAGAAAATATTTCTAATGTAATTCGTTTTCTTTGAAGTGCCAATGACGTCTTTTGCAATTAGAATCAAAATGCTGTACTGATGAAAGTGGTCATATCCACTATACATTACCTTTGGTTAAGGGGGGGGGGGGGTCAAAATGTCAATTAATTATAATTCTAAGACAAATTATTGATCTATCCTGGTCAAAAACTCTAAAACCGTAATACAGGCGTTTTAAGCCCATTATCTTCAAAAGCCAATCCAGAATAGGTCGATTAAGCTATACAATATCGCGGGATTGCTGCAGCGAGTCGTGTACAAAAATAGTTGCATACAAAAATAGTCATTTTTGCAGAAAATTTGGAATTTTTGCATATCTCGCTCTTACTGAGTCATACATATTCTAGTCATGTCAGGTCAGGTGATAAATATTTTTTACCTTACGAAGAATTCTCACATCAAAAGCTGCGAAAGCTCTATTTTTTGTTATTGCTTCAGAAAGGGTCTGAGCCTTAAGAACAAAACTCCAATACATAAAAACCAAATACCGTGCCCAGCAAAGTGATATGTTTCGTCATTTTGTTCCAAAAACTATCAGTTTTCTGCCAAAAGAGGGTCAAAATGCTGAGAATATTCTTTTTTATTACCAGACGGCTTATCATGTTCTAAAACCCTTACCACAGCCCTCCATCTTGAAAAATAAGGAAACGATTCCCCTTTTTGCTACAACCTGCTACCATCAACTAGAAATTTTAGACCCCTGAAGCGTGAAAGCCTTGATCATTTTAAGGCAGAGTTTAGAAACTGGGGACTAAACCAGTGTTTTGTTGCAGGCTGGGGTAGGTTTATACATTTATCATAGTTTTTGAATAAGAAACTTTAAAAATTTTATTACTATGAGAAATATTGAGAGCTATTTTGAGTACAGCTTAAAGCTACAAGCAACAATGTAAAAGATGATTTCCAAAATTAAGAAAATATTCTAATTGCATTGATTCCAAACTCCTTAAAGATACAATTGTAATTTTATGGGCATTTATTATGTCTTGAGAAGTACTAAAAGATTGCTAAAAGATAAGAAGGACAAACAGATCAAATCAATGGTAAATTAGAAAATAATTCTTCTTTACGTTAAGAGCTATGCAAATTAAAGAAAAACAGAATGAACCATATCTAATAAAGTTCTGAAATTATTAGCTATGAGTATACATCTCATTTAAAGACTCCCGAAGGTTGAGTCAAATGTTTTGTGTATGGGAGGCAAAAGGATCTGAGTCTGTTTACCCTCCATATCTAGGCCATAGTTTCTCTCCTATCTTTGGGGAAATGTAATTCTTAATCCTCTCAGGTGGGTAAGTATGGATATGGATATGGAAAACAATCAAGAACCTTATAACTTTATTCAGGCCTTTTATGTAGTCTTCTGCTTCTAATAGAACATCTCTTTTTCTCGGAATAGGGGGGGTCTATTTTGTGTTGCAGTAAGATAAAAGAAGCAATAACTACAATTAATAAGGAATGTTTGAATTAAAACCATCAAAACCTATAAAACAATACACAACGTAAAAAAATAAAATCCTTTCAAATCTGCTTATTGAGTTAGTTGATTTGGTCAGTTGAATGTTGTTTTTGTCATGCACAAAAAAATTTAGTTCTCCAGATTCGTACATTTTTTCTTCGACTTCAATTGTTTTTCAATTCATAGGTCCCCTTCTTTCCGTTTCTTTAAGTTTCCCTTTTCGGTTGAATTGACTTACTTGATTTAACTATTACAAATATTTTCTTTTGTACTTATTACAACATTGAAAATAAACAGAAAAATTACAGTAAAATTATATTTTGAAAAGATGAGCTTTCACCAACTAATATCATTATTTTAAAAATTCAGTTTAATTTAATTAGCTCTTTCAAAGATTGTTCAAGATAAATATAGTTTCACCATAAAAAGAAGTTTAGACACTGCCTCATTCCCTAATTGCAAAAGTATATGCCTACGACGTCATTGGCACTTCAAAGAAAACGAATTACATTATAAATATTTTCTTTCCAGTTACTACAGCCATTGAAAATGAAAATAAAAATTACAGTGAAAAAAAAAATTTGAACTGATGATCTTTGAGCAAGTAATGTAATTATATCTCAAATATTGAGTTTGAATTTATATAAGTATCCAGTCAAGACACATATTTCAGTTCTCATATTTTATAGTTTTCAGTAAGTGCGAGTCAAGCAGTAGCTTTCATACATTTACAGTGAGAGAAAGTTTGGCCTTTACCTTTCTAAAAACACTTTCTTTTTTGGAAAGTTTTTCTTGCAATCAGTATTAAAAATGCATGATACCAATCAATGTAGAAAAAAGTAAGGAAAAAATTAGACTGAAAGTTAGTTTTTCATAAAAAGTTGGGGAAGGCTTTTTGTGTATTAATTAAAAAAAACTTTTTCCACAAAATAAATTTTTCAAAAAAAGTAAAGAACTCCATTAAACCAAAAATATACCAAAAATAGAATCAATTTATGTACCAAGTATACAACTACCACGAATCAGTATCAATGAATAACTATAATCCGACAAAAACCGAAATTACAATAAGTCAAACCCAAAACAAATAGAAATGACTATGAGAAGGGTTCTAAAACCCTACCGTTCTAAAAGCTAGAATATAATTTGTATTTTACTGAAAAAAATTCAAATGTATTTAGTAAAAAAAATGTGTATGGTCAGTTTAATCAACAAAATAGAATCAAATAATCTACCAAGCATACAACTACCACAAATCAGTATCAACAAAAAAATAAAACCCAAAACAAACAGAAATTAAAATATATTAAACTCAAAACGAGCTGAAATCAATCTGAGTAGGGTTCTAAAGATTATGCTTTCTAAAAGCTAGGATATAATTTTGTACTTTATTCAATTTTTTTTTTAATGTTTTCACTTTTATAACCTTAAGAAATCGAAAATTAATTAAGATTTTATGGAATAAATATAAGCAAATGTACATTAAACTGACAATGCATATTTTTTCAGTAAATTTATTTGATTTTTTTTTCAGTTCTTTACTGAAAATGTTTGACACTAAGAGTTCAAAATCCTATTCTATGGCCAAAAAAATTTATTCGTAATTAATTATATTTCTAAAAATACCCTTGAAAGCAGTGGCGTTGTTTCAGGTGGGCAATGAATTTGAGAAAAATGATTCTATAGCCCAAGCTCTGACTTTTCGGATGGCAGGGGTGGATCTAGGATTTCTTAGGAGGGGGGGATGAAAAATAGGTTGATCCTATAAAACAATATAAGGGGGCGCAAAATATGTTGATCCGATAAACTTGTGTTAAAAACAAGTTTAATTAAAGCGAACGAGGGTTAATTAATTAAATTATACAACTTTAGACTACGCTAGGGGGGTGGGTGTCCACCGCACCAACCCCCTCTGGATCCACCACTGCCAGATGGAGATCCATCGTGCCTCCTCCCCCCCAATAAAGTGTTGTAGCTACATCCCTGCTTGAGAGCTCTGATTCAACTTTGTAATTCCCTGTAATTTTAACATGACTGTTAATAAGGTAATTTTTAACATGAGAAGAATTGTTATTGTAAGTTAGTCATCATTCGAGCTTAAATTATTACTAGACGCCCACCTATGTGTGTATTTATAATTAGTCAAGAAAATGTGTCAAAAACGGTATTAATTTTTTTCTTCTTCATTTTAATTTTTCAATTGTGTTTTTATTCCGCATTCACAGAATTTTCATTCAAAATTTTCAAGGTAAATACTACATTTTCGTCTAAATTACTACGGTGCAAACAATGAGCAAAGCTAGTTCATTAGATTTGGCGCGTTATTCATCTATAAAAGCTTAGACATTAATAATTTGATGAATCCAAAGACAATCTATCCTTCACAAATACTTTAATTGCATAGGCTATTATCTGTAGGTTTAGGTGTTTTCTCTTGGGAAATTCTCCAATTCCATCAAGAATACTCCCTGAGGAAAATTACCCCCTCTCCCAGTCATAGTGGAAATTTTTTTTTTTAATTTAATGTCGATTTTTTTTTTTTAATTCATGCCAAGGCTTAACCAAGACATGATGTAACCAAGACTTAATCTGAATAGGGTTCTAAACCCTATGCTTTCTAAAAGCCAGAATATAATTTGTACTTTACTGAAAAAAATTAAAATGAATTTACTGAAAAAAAATCTGCATTGTCAGTTTAATATACATATGCTGAAATTTATTCCTTAAAATCTTAATTAATTTTTGATTTATTAAAGTTATAAAAGTGAAAACATTAAAAAGATTTTTGGTTTAAAAGAATTGCTAGATAAGAATTAAAAAGAAAAAGAATAATTTTTTTTGCCATAGAATAAGATTTTGAGCTCTTAGTGTCAAACTTTTTCAGTAAAGAGCTGTAAAAAATTCAAATGAATCTACTGAAAAATGTATTCATTAATTCTATTTCTAAAAATATTCTTCAAAGCAGTGGCGTTGTTTCAGGCGGGCAATCATTTGGAGAAAAAAAATATTCTATAGCCCATGCTATTGACTTTTCGGATTGAGATCCCTCTTGACCCCCCCCCCCCTCCCCCCAATAAAATGTTGGAGCTACATCCCTTCTTGAGAGCACCGATTCAACTTTGTAATTCCCTGTAATTTTAACATGAGTGCTAATAAGGTAATTTTTGACACTAGAAAAATTATTATTCTAAGTTAGTTATCTTTCGAGCTTAAGTTATTATTACACGTCCAGCAATATATGTATTTATAATTAGTCAAGAAAATATGTCAAAATCGGTATCAAGTTTTTCTTTTTCATTTTAATTTATCAATTGTGGTTTTATTCCACATTCACAGAATTTTCATTCAAAATTTTCAAGGGAAATGCTACATTTTCGTCTAAATTACTACGGAACAAAAAATAAGCAAAGCTAGTTCATTAGATTCGGCGCGTTTTTCATCTTTAACAGCTTGGACATTAATAATTGGATGGGTCCAAAGACAATCTATCCTTCAGAAATACTTTAATTGCTTAGGCTTTTATCTATAGGTTTAGGTGTTTTCTCTTGGAAAATTCTCAAACCCAATTAAGTATACTCTCTGAGGAAAATTACCCCCTCCCTCAGTCATAGTTGAAAATACGTTTTTTTAGTTTAATTTTGATTTTTTTTTTTTTAATTCATGCCCAGGCTTAACCAACACATGATGTAACCAAAATTAAAGTACATTAATTAAAATCGATATTTGAATTGGCCTAGAATTTTAAATTAGTTCCTTGCTCTGAGTTTTTATGCCAACAACAAAAAGATCAGAAAAATGTTTGAAAGACGATTCTTTCACAACTAATGAAAAAATCAATTTATTCTGTTATAAAACTTGAATTATTGATATATAACGAAATCTCTCCAGTCAACTTTTAGTTCACAGAAAGCTAACATATATTGATAGGCCAAAATGTCACACTCAAATGTAAGTATAGGCCTATCTATGTTCACTATTTATTGCGATGCACATATAAAATTACTGATGAATATTGTCACGCCTCTCTCTGATTTTCCGCTAAATAACACAGGGGCGGATCCAGAATATTTTAGGGGGGGAGGGGCGCAAAATATGTTGATCTGATAGAAAAAATTTTAGGAGGGGGGGGGGTGCAAAATAGGTTGATCCGATAATCTTGCGTTAAATTGATTTTTATTAATATAATTGATAAAAATCAAAGAGAGGATTAGTGGCTATAGTAGACAACTAGTAAGTTGGCTACTAGTTTTTCACTTGCTTGCACTATTTACGAGTAATATTTGACTAATCTTAACGAGTAAAAGACGCACGTAAAAACGTACCTAGATCTCTACCTCTTGGATGGTATGGAAAAGAGTTTTTTTTAAAATACAATACGCAATATATGTGAATTTTATAAATATAAACCACTGGCTCTAAAGGAGGCTTAGTGGACCATATTAAATATATTTTTTTTAAATACACATTCATCAAATTTGGCTTAGTAAGAACTTGTTTTATTTAATCTTTCATTAAAAACTATTTTTGAAATTTTCAATAATTGTTTTTAATGAAAATTAATCAGAGGACTAGTGGCTAATGGCAATACCTCTATAAAAAAACGCGCCTTGACCTCTACCTCCTGGGTGGTGTGGAAAAGAGGTCGTGTGAAAAAATGATTTTCTTTGAATTTTTTTTTGTTTGAAGAAACATTGCCAAAAAAAAGAAGGCTGAAAAAGAGAACAAGGAGGTTGTCTAAAAACGAGTAGCAAAATCCTGAAGAGCTGGAACCAATCAGGAATCAAGTTGCACTATACTTCATCCTTTTAAAGACATAGGAAGAAACCGAAGACGACGGTGACAGCAACGTTCTTGTGTTCCATAGACACAATCGTGATGAAATTTCCTACGTCGCCGCACTTGCCAGCAAGTCATTGTCTATTCCTGGGACTAGTGTGACCGCAGAAATACTATTTTCGGTGGTAGGCCTGATAGTGACTATGATAGTGACTTAGAAGAGAAATGGCCTCAGTCCGCACAGAGTGGATAAGTTTATTTTCATTCACGATAACTATAGCCACATCCCGCAGTTCTAATATACTTCTGAAGTTTACCTGAAGGAGATTTTTTTTCGACACACTAATATTCAAAGATAAATGATGAATTTTGATACGGTATTCGAAGTTTTGTATACAGTAATTTTCGAGGAATAAAAATAATACTAATTTTGATTATTAATTCTGTTAGAAAAGTATAGCTCTTAGATATTTCAACTATTCTGCAAGGATTCTGAAATGCCAAAGCCATTTCGTTTTTACCCGATTTCTACTTCTCTTGATAAATAATGAAGAACACCAGCGTCCAGCCAGTGACTCGCAAAGTTTCTACCTCATGAATAGATAGAATATCTTGTAAATAAAAATTCAATTTGAGGAAGACTAAAATCTATTCTATAAATCATATACAACAACTTTCTATATAAGCCTTATATACCCCCAGGGCATAACTTACAACCCTTGCACTGAGGGCGTTATCATCCTAAAAAAACCTTATTTCCAGAACTTTCAACTACGTTGAACAAAATGGGTGTCTCAAAATTTTGATTGGATGTGTTTGGGAAAATGGTGGGCGTGAGAGGGGCGTTAGTCGCTAACCAATCACTTTCAACTATTAAAAAAAGGCACTAGCCCTTTCAATTTCCAATCGAATGAGCCCTTTTGAAGTTTCTAAGATAACCCTTTCAATAAAAACTTTATATGCCCCCAGGAAATAACTTACAACCCTTGCTCTGAGGGGGTTATCATCCTAACGACAAAATTTCCAGAACTTTCAACTACGTTGATCAAAATGGATATCTTAAAATTTTAATTCGATGTGTTTGGGAAAATTGTGGTCGTGAGAGGGGCGTTAGTCGCTATTCAATCACTTTCAACTGTGAAAAAAGGCACTAGCCTTTTGAATTGCCGTTTGAATGAGCCCTTTTGCAGTGTTTACGACAACACTTTCAATAAAAACTTTATATGCACCCAGGGCATAACTTGCAGCCCTTGCGCTCAGGGCTGTGGGGGGGGGGGGGTTTTCATCCTTACAGGCCTAATTTCTAAAACTTTCAACTACGTTGAATACAATTTCTATCTAAAAATTTTGATGGGATGTGTTTGGGGAAAAGGTGGGCGTGGGAGGGGGGTTAGTTGCCCTCAAATCACTTTCGACTATTAAAAAGGGTACTAGCCCTTTGAATTTCAAATTGAATGAGCACCTTTTCAAGTTTTTACGACAAAGATTTCAATACAAACCTTGTGTGCCCCCAGGGTATAACTTATAATCCTTGCCCTGAGGGTTGTGGGGGAGTGTTCTCCTCAAAAATATGTTTTCTAACTGTAAATCAACTACCCAGAACAAAACGGCTATCTAAAAATTTGTATTGGATGTGTTTGGGGGAATGATGGGTGTGGGGGAGGCTAGTTGCCCTCCAATCACTTTCGACTATTAAAAAGGGCACTAGCCCTTTGAATTTCCAGTCGAATGAGCTTTTATTGAAGTTTCTAAGACAACGCCTTCTCTAAAAAACCTTATATACTCCCAGGGCATAACTTAAAATCCTTGCCCTGAGGGATGTGGGGGAGTGTCCTCCTCAAAAATATATTTTCTATCTGGAAATCAACTACGCTGAACAAAATTGCCATCTCAAAATTTTGATTGGATGTGTTTGGAGGAATGAAGGGCGTGGGGGGTGGGTGGCTAGTTGCCCTCCCATTTCTTTCGACTATTCAAAAGGGTACTAGCCCTTTGAATTTCCAATCGAATGAGCCTCTTTTGAAGTTTCTACGACAACGCCTTCTATAAAAACCTTATATACCCCCAGGGCATAACTTAAAACCCTTACTCTGAGAGTCGTGGGGGAGTGTGGCCTCCTCAAGAATATATTTTCTAGCTGGAAATAAACTATGCTGAACAAAATGGCTATGTCAAAATTAGGATTGGATGTGTTTGGGAGAATGATGGGTGTGGGGGAGGCTAGTTACCCTCCAATCGCTTTCGACTATTCAAAAGGGTACTAGCCCTTTGAATTTCCAATCGAATGAGCCTGTTTTGAAGTTTCTACGACAACGCCTTCTATAAAAACCTTATATACTCCCAGGGCATAACTTAAAACCCTTACTCTGAGAGTCGTGGGGGAGTGTGGCCTCCTCAAGAATATATTTTCTAGCTGGAAATAAACTATGCTGAACAAAATGTCTATGTCAAAATTAGGATTGGATGTGTTTGGGGAAATGATGGGCGTGGGGGGGGGGCTAGCTTCCCTCCAATCACTTTCGACTATGAAAAAGGGTACTAGCCCTTTGAATTTTCAATCGAAAGAGCCTGTTTTGAAGTTTCTACGACAACATCTTCTATAAAAACCTTATATGCCCCCAGGGCATAACTCACAATCCTTGCCCGAGGATTGTGAGGGAGTTTCCTCCTCAAAAACATATTGTCTATCTGGAAAAAAACTACGCTGAACAAAACAGCTATCTCAAAAATTTTTTTGGATGTGTTTGGGGGAATGATGGGTGTGGGGGGGAGGCTTGTTGCCTTCCAATCACTTTCGACTGTTAAAAAGGGCACTAGCCACTCCAATTTCCAATCGAATGAGCCTTCTCTAAAAACCTTATATGCCCCCAGGGAATAACTTAAAACCCTTGCCCTGAGGGTTTTGGGGTAGTTTCCTCCTCAAAAACATATTTTATATCCGGTAATCAACTACACTGAACAAAATGGCTATCTCAAAATTTTGATTAGATATATTTGGGGGAATGATGGGCGTGGGGGGGGGGCTAGTTGCCCTCCAATCACTTTCAACTATTTAAAAGGGTACTAGCCCTTTGAATTTCCAGTTGAATGAGCATATTTTGAACTTTCTACGACAACGCCCTCAATAAAAACCTTATATGCCCCCAGGGCACTACTTAAAACCCTTGCCCTGAGGGTTGTGGGGGAGTGTCCTTTTCAAAAACATATTATATATCATGAAATCAACTATTCTGAACAAAATGGCTATCTCAAATTTTGATTGGGTATTTATGGGGGAATGATGGGCGTTGGGGAGGGGCTAGTTGCCCTCCAATCACTTTTCACTATTAAAAAGGGCACTAGCCACTCTAATTTCCAATTGAATGGCCCTCTTTGAAGTTTCTACGACGACTCCTTCGACACGAAGTGCCCAGGTATGGAGAAAAAAAAAACAAAAAAAAAACACACATTGTGCCCACATCGTTCTTTACTTAGGCAGCGCTAGCGCGCTTCTTATGAAAGTAGTAGATTAAAAAGCTTCCAACGAGAAACATATGGATAAGTGATTCACGTTTCCTCGATTTCTCCGGTTTTACTTTGTTATATTAAGGATTTATTTATTTAGAATTTTGGCTTGACAAAGGGCAATTGGAGCGATTGGACACAACGGGAGGCTTGTATATTCTGATTCTCGTTGTAAGTAGGAACATTGCATTTTTATTTGCTACTCTTTCCTAGGGAAAATCGAGGGCTTCCCAGGGAATACATATAACGTTGAAGGGCCCAAATGATTTGTAATCAGCAGTTACTTAATTTATAAAATCTCTGTAGGTTTGTAATGGGTTTTACGCTCTGTTTGGTGGCGTCAAATATTGTGATGGTGTGACTTTTCTTAAGTAATATTTCTGCCTTTTTTCATTTTTATTTTGACTCGTTTCTTCAAACAGCCCAATTCTTTGGTCTTCAATTCATTGTTGATGCAGTTTGGTACTCGCTTTCTCACTATTGCTTGCAACTCTCGCAAACGCTTATTTTCTAACCACATATTTCTTTCTTTTCGCTGTGGCACATATTTTAATCGCATATTTTTTTGTCGTCCACTTTCATTTCTAATTCGTTCTACTCCTTGTTGTCGCATGTATTGTTACATTTCATTTTTATTTCCTACTCTTTCCTAGGAAAAATGGACGGCTTCCCAGGGAACGCATGTAAACGGTGAAGGGTCCAAACGATTTGTAATCAGTAGTTACATATTTATGAAATCTCTGTAGGTTTGTAATGGGTTTTATGCCTCATTTTGGTGGCGTCGAAGATTGTGAAGGTGTTTTTTTCTAAAGTAATATTCTTTCTTTATTCACTTTCATTTTCACTCATGTCTTCAAACAGCACAATTGTTTGGTCTTCACTCCGTTGTTGACGCTGTCTGGTACTCGCTTTATCACTATTGCTTGCAACTCTCGCAACCACTTATTTTTGAACCGCATATCTCTTTCTTCTCGCTGTGGCACATATTTTAGTCGCATATTTCTTTGCTCTTCACTTTGGTTTTGACTTATTTTAATTCTTGCTGCGACTCATCTTCGAAACAGATGTTTCTTCGTTCTTTACTTTTGTCTTGACTTGTTGTAAATTTCAGAGACACAATGATCTGACTGTATATTTTTTCTTGTTCTTTATTTTCGTTTATGATCACTTTAGACATTTTTCAATACCCTTTGCCTTAGCTATTCAGCTTAGTCAAATTTGGTCAAATCGGATTGGTCTTGTCACGTTGGATGTTCTAGGTTCTTTATTTGTCCTCTTGGTATTATACTTGCTCTTTTACTTACTCTACTTACTCCAGGCATTGTGAAACTGCTTAAAACCCCTTTTTTAAATAGACTAATTACTCTTAGAATTTTATAATTAACCTTCACGAGTAAAATTGTATGTACAAGTAAAATGCTAAATTGTATATAATAATGTAATTTAAATATAATATAGACGGAACTCAAGTTCGTTCTTTCCTTCTTCACTGCTAATCGGGCACTGGAAAATCATAAAGACAGTTTATGGAGCCTTTTTAAAAGAAATTACTGTGTCCACGTGCTTTTGAAAAAAAAAACAACACAGCACCAGATTTAAAATAAAACTAATTTAAAAAAAACTGTATTTTCATATAACAGATGAAGAATGACGTCATAAATAAAGCCTACAATCATCTATGACGTAAAAAGTAAAAATTATACAATGACACTGTACAATGACGTCAGTATATTATGACGTCATACATTCAATAATAGAAAGAACTGCAAAGGTGTCCGTATCATTTGCTTACAAACAGCGTTAAAGTGAGCATGTCACAAAAACCGGGTACGTCTCAAGACTTACAGAAGACATCAAAGCTTCACCTTGTTATGCAAATAAAGGAAAAGGCTCTTACTTCAACAAATAACACAACTACTTCGGAAGCAGAAAATGATGCTACCTTACAGATAAGTGATACGTTTGGAGTTTCGTACTTCAGTAAAAATTTCAGCCCGTCAATTATATTGCCAATATATAATATTGCCAAATTTTTGGATGTCAAGTCTATTAACAATTGGGCTCGTACCTCAAAATATATGAATAACGTATTAAATGACAACTCCTTATGGAAGTATATCTATTTCAGATACACAAGACAAATATTAAAACAATGTGAAACAGAGATACAGCAAAAAAATAACTTTAGCGAATTGAAGGACATGCGGAATATGCTAAAATTAAGACTTAGATTTGCTAAAAGTAAACTCTTGGATAGACAACCCTCGAATTGGAAGAACCTCTATATTTCAGTGAATGAAGAAAACGAAGTATTTGCTAATATTCTAGTGGAAATTAATCCGTCTATTTACATAGACAATTTGTTTTATACAATTAAGTCAAGATCAGTGAGGGATATAAGTCAAGTCATTTTGTCAAAACGGAAGAAGCGGATAGAAACGTATGATAGGAAATGTACGGAAAACGAACAAAAATGTATGAAAACAGCAGAAGCATACTTATGGAACAAGCACGTGCTTTTCGAAGATTTCAGTGACCAAGGCAACAAGGCTGTGAATAAAAAAAAGAGAAAAACTCGTGACTTGAACATTTCTAAACTTGAACTGTCAAGAAAAAGGCCTTTCGAAGATTTCAGTGACCAAGGCAACAAGGCTGTGAATAAAAACAAGAGAAAAACTAGTGACTTGAACATTTCTAAACTTGAACTGTCAAGAAAAAGGCCTTTCGAAGATTTCAGTGACCAAGGCAACAAGGCTGTGAATAAAAAAAAGAGAAAAACTAGTGACTTGAACATTTCTAAACTTGAACTGTCAAGAAAAAGGCCTTTCGAAGATTTCAGTGACCAAGGCAACAAGGCTGTGAATAAAAACAAGAGAAAAACTCGTGACTTGAACATTTCTAAACTTGAACTGTCAAGAAAAAGGCCTTTCGAAGATTTCAGTGACCAAGGCAACAAGGCTGTGAATAAAAAAAAGAGAAAAACTCGTGACTTGACCAAATCAACAAAGCCAATAAGTGGGCCTGAAAGAATCTTAGTGTATTTCTTTTATAGGTTTCAATAGTTAGATTAAAAAATTTCTTGTTAATTACATTTATTAATTCTTTTGTCTTACTGGTACACAAAATAGACCCCCTCCTCCCACTTCCCCTCGAAAAAACAGCAAAAAATAGAGGAGATGCTTGCTTAGGAGCAAAAAACTCCATGAGCGACCTAAATAAAGTTATGAGGCTCTTCATAGTTTTTCAATGGTCATAATATGTTATACATCCTCATCCACCGGGGAGTGTTAAGGTGTAAATTTTACCAAAGATAGGAGAAGAGTTATCCCCGGGTTATTGAGGGTGAATAAATCTAGAGCCTTTCGCCTTCCACCAGAAAACATTTGACACGACCTTCGGTACTCTTCAAGTGGGACAAATGCTCATAGCTAATAATTTCGGAACTTTATTAAAAGAACAAAGAGTGGTCTTAGTTCCTCTCAGCGATCTTTTAATATCTCCAAAGACCTAATTTAAGCCCACCAAATTAGAATATGTATCTTTAAGGTATTTGGAATCAATACAATTAGAATGCTTTTCTTAACTTTGGAAATTATCTTTTACATTGTTGCTTGTAACTTTAAACTGTGTTAAACAAAATAAACACGTTTTTTTTAACCAAAAGAGGAGTGACATTAAAACTTAAAAAGAATAGAAATTATTCCGCATATGAAAGGGGTTGTCTCCTCCTCAACGCCTCGCTCTTTACGCTAAAGTTGGACTCTTTGTCCCAACTCTACTTTTTTAAAGAATAAAAAAAGTTTTGTGTCAAATGAAACCAGCTTATGAGAATTTTCCAGTCAGAATTGTCCGCAGGAACTTTTCTTGAGTTAATTTCCAGCGAGGATGAAATAGTCCGGGGGAAGTTTTCAGCGGGACATTTTGCACGGAAGAGACTTCTCGTAGACAATTTTTGTGGGGGGGGGATTTACTATGGACAAAGGAGGAGTATTTCCAAGCATTATTTGAAAAATTATCAGAATTTAAATATAAAAAAATTGCTGAAAGTACCTGCCTCCTCCTTATTACCCACACTATTTATTCTTCCCAATTCTTTAAGAAAGACTTCTAAAAACAACGGCTGTTTAATTACAATAAGACCTTTTTTTAAGTATTAAGAAACTTTAGTGAAGAGCGAGATATTGAGGAGAAGATAGTCCCCTCACACATGCAATAATTTTTGTTCGTTTTAAGTTTTAATGTCACTCCTTATTTTCAGTTAAAAAACTTAACAGTTTTTTAAAACAAATTTTAATGTTGTTCCCTTTGAAAAGCGTGTTATTTTTTTTTATTTAATAATCAAATAAATGGCTTAGGCAGGTGTCCACTCTCCTAGATTTTCACCCTCCATGATTTCGAACCATAATTTTTTAAATTTTCACTGTATTCAGTCGAAAAATAGCTTTTCTTTATTTTCATTAAGAAATGTCCTTTTTGTATTTTCATAGAAAAAAAAAATCTAAAACAAACAATGTTCACCGTATAGATGTTTACAAAATACACTATGCCTCCAGCTCCCCAAAAAAGATGCTCGTGAATTCTCCACAATTTAAATTTTGTTTATTAAAAGGATCTGTCATATTCTTGTTTTTATTACCTTATTTTTATATGATAAATTTGATTATTTGGCAGATGGGATTGATCCTCAGGCCAAGTATTGTCAAGCCATGATGAATCCACGGCACTGTGACAGGTCACACGGAAAACATAATAATCATGCAAAAAACGATAAAAGTCTTAAGAAATCTGGGGGAGGGGAAGGAATGAATCAAATTTGATTTTGAATCATATTCTTGTGTAATCACCATCAGAAAATTGCTTATGCAAGTACGCGGGAAATTATTAGGCAAATAAGAAAAATCTCAAGATTTAGGAGAGGTGGGAATAGGCTCCAGTTCCCCCTGTATTATAGTAGATAGAAGAAAAGAGACTGCTCAGAGAAGCAATTACTTCAGTTTCGAAAACTTGACACTAATCAAAACTGCACTTTTAACTGAAAGATAATCCTTAGAATACTTTCATTTGAAAAAAACTTTGATACTCGATCACTCCAAAAATGCCCCCTTCCATGAATTTGTTTTCAGAAATCAAACCAAGTGGAATAATTTCATGTAGAAATTCTGTCAAATACCCTCAGTGTAAAATTTTCATTGGAGAATTCACCCCCGCCCCCGGAAATTTCCCTCCCAAAGGAAGATTCTTCCAAAGAAAATCTACCCCAGACAAAAAATTCCCCCCCTTCTCCTGAGAAATGTCCTTATACTTCCCAATAACAAATTCTATACGTAAACAATTGGAAAATTTCACGATTTACAAGCCTCTCCCCATGGTTTGTCTGTATGTCATTTTACCCCTAAAGACATAGTTATCTGATCTTTAAACTCTACTGAACTAAAGCGCTGTATCAAAATTTGATCAGATAACTGGGGGAATTAAATGGGTGTGGAAGGGGCCAGTGACCTTCCAATTTTTTTTTTCAATTATAAAGGGCACTAGAACTTCTAATTTTTCGACCTCTCAAAATTTACTGTTTGAATTCGGCCAATGACATGCAATCAACAGATTTGTGGTTCCTATGCACGAGTTTTTCCATTTGGTTTACAGTTCTTAGGAATTTCCCAATAATATAGATATTATTTTTTGTTGGTTGTTTTCGTTTGCTACAACGCCTTGTTGTGTCAAAAATACGATTCCAACATTGAGCCCTCTTGTCCAATATGTACCAAATTTTCTTTTGGTTTTGCTGATAACTTGCAATTTGTATTGGCCAAATAGATGAATATTTAAACATTGAATGATATGACTCTTTTTTCTAATATCTTAACTAAATAGCCGCCATGCTTCTGTTGGTGTAATTTAGTATCCTTCCACATACGTATATGCTTTATTGTAAACCAACCAAATACTTTAATAATATATTGTGAACCAAATTATATAAATACTTTACGGGACCGATGCTGGCATCATACTCAACACTGATGTGACATTGAAATTTTTTGAGAATTATAAGGGTTATATGTGGCAACAAGACGATTATCATGAGTAACTCTGTGATTATTGGAATCATCGATAAACAGCAAGGTCATGTAAAAATTCTTCTTTGTTAATTTAGTATAATTTGGGATTATATTGACGCCAATACTTTCGTTTTTCATCTAATGCTAGAGATGTCACTGAATTGTATTGCATTGGAAAAACGAAGCGGCACTGAAATTTTCCATTTTATTAATCATGCAACTCTCATTTGGGGTTTACCCAAATGAGAGTTGTAGTTTTCCCCAAATCTCCTTCCTTAAATTTTTTTTTCAATTAAACCAAGTGGAAAATAGCCCGGATACTTCCTTGGGACCATCTCCACATGCAAAATAGAGAAAAAAATGCAAAATTTGAAAAGAATTTCATATAAAAATTTTGTCAAATACCCGCAGTGAAAACATTTTCAACGGAGAATTCATCCCCACCTCCGGAAATTTCCCTCCCCAAGGATGATTCTCTCAATGAAAATAAGGCTCAAACAACCCCCCCCCCCGAGAAATGCCTGTATACTTCCCAATAACAAATTCTATACGTAAACAATTGGCAAACTTCACGACTTTTAAGCCTCTCCCTAGTAGTATCCCCCCATTCTATTCTATGAGCCCAAAAGGGAAATTAACACAAGCAAATTAACAAGTAAAGTTCCTAGCCCCTCGAACCGGTTTCCGTCTGGTAAGATTCCCATCCTTGGTAAGAGTTCAATGTCTTCCCGTCCTGAGCAAATTCGGTTAGGTTAGGATAATAGGTGAATCTCTGTGACAGCCCTCTGACGTCACCGTATTTATGCAAGATTCCCATTCTTGGCAAGATTCCAGAGATAATTTCTTGAAGTATGGTTGGGACAATACACAAGTTTAAATAATATGGGGAGCCCTCGCACCTGTTTCTAGCTTGCAAAATTCCCATCCTTGGCAAGATTCCAGAGATAATTACTTGGAGTGTTGTCGGGATAATGAGGAAATTAACAGTGGGAATTCTTAACCCCTCGCGCATGCAGAGCGCAGTCACCTATTCTGTTAAAGGGAACACACTTGGCAAGAGGCCATGACACACCCTTTTGAATTCCAATGACGTCATACGACTTACCTCAATTCAAACGGACAGGTCTAATAGGCTTGACAAAATTTATGTAACTTTGCGACAGGAACCCATGGGGGAGTTCCCGCTTATAACGTAACGAGAGCACACACCTTACGTAATTATTATGCAACACTTTCATGTGGTACTTTTTTTTGCCCGGAATCCCCAAAGTGTTTTTTCTTCTTCATTAACTTAATGGTGACCCACACTTTATGTAAGGTCAGCGCATCTTACGCATGGACAGCGCATCCATCACTGCCAGATAATACTATTTTGACATTTTTCGCCGAAAAGCCTCAAGACATTTTCTTTTTTCGGCATTTCATTTTTCGTTCAAAACACCTTTCATATTTTTCTTTTTTTCTATAGTTCTTGACCCTGCAAGGACTCAAAAGGTCATTCCCTTCCATTGGTTTTGTGCCTTAACTGGATGGACTAAACTACTATTCACAGTATTTAGTATATGAAAACTTAATCTAAAATTAACCTATTGCGATAGCTAATAATCCCTATTTCTGGCAAACACTAGAATGACGTATTATTCTAGCAATCTGACACTCTTCGGGGGGAATTTACTCTCAACCTTTTAATAAAGGGAAATGCGTGTCTTACTCGTTCCAAAGACTACATCTTAAAAACACAAACATTGTAGATAAAAGGTTTTATTATTTCAAACAAATTGACAAGCAATAAAACATAGAAAAAAAAACAGCTAAAAAAACACGACAAAAAATAAAAGGTGAAAAAACTGTATCATAATATACGAAAAAAGAACCGTCTACTGTAGAAAATCAAGGCTCCTAGCACGCAACCCAGCAGGGTAGGGGAGGGGGAGTGATATTAGACATGGGTTTAAAGTGTTTTCTGAGCTTTTAAGGAAAATATCCCTTTTTCATTGAACTAAATTTAAGAATATTTACCATTATCCTATAATAGGTTCCACCTTCCTTGTAACATTCATTTTCAGAGGGCGCCTTCATAATAGACGTAATTTGAAGCATTATTTTGGCATATATAAAAAAATAAAATATAAACAATAACACGCGTAATTTAAGGAAAGACGAAGGGAGAGGACTCCAGGGGAAGAGGGGCCCTCTGTGAGGGGAAGAGGGGCATTTTTCACTCGCCAGCTCAACATTGACTTTTTATTCATATATTTTTTTTTGTTACAAAAAGCAGTAATTTTTATGTGTTTGATTTTTAAATGTTTTCTTATTTATTGTTAGCACGCCTCCCTCCACTAGGGTACCGGCCCACTCCCTGGCTACCTCCGAGGACCTGTCCAGTCCACCCCCCTCCCTCGAATGGTTTGTCTCAGCCCTAACGCAACCACGGGGAGACATTTTTTTTTAGCAAAAATATCAAAACGTGCAAAGGAGGAAATTCTTGTTCCCATCCACCCCGCGCACTGTGGGAGAGTTTTGTCCGTATCTACTCATTCTGGGGATGGATTCTGGCCATCCCCACGCGATACAGGGGAGTTTACTCAATGTTGACTCCTTCCGAAGGGATGGAAGTTGGACTTAGGCTAGGCGATAAAGGAGGTTGAAACAAATGCTCTTGCTCAATATAATTGAAAAAGTAGTATTAATAGAGAAATTATCATAAAATTTCTAGGATATGCCCGCTTCTGACATCACATCATCCCTGTTTATAGCGGTCAGCTGACAAGATTCCCTCGATGGTAAGATTCCCGCCCTGGCAAGATTCCACACCCTTGCAAGATTCCTGGGATAAATTAAATTCCTAGGATAATAGGGAAATTATCATAGAATGGCTAGAAAATTCCCCCCCCCCCTTCTATTGTCACAGCATCCCTTGAAAGATTCCCATCCCTCACAGGCTTCGATGGATTCCAGTCATTCTATTATTTTTTCCATACTGGCATGATTCCTAGCCATTTTTTAGTGTATTGTTTTTCTGGACGATCTCCAAGATTTCCGTGGTAGGTCTAACATGAACGACGCCATTGTATCTCACAAGCTAGACTAAAAGTACCCCATGGGGGAATCCCCCAAGCACGGTACACACGCAGATGCTGCGTAATAATGGTGAGGGCGCTCATCTTAAGCAATGACACCTAATGGGAGAGGTTGGAAGATCATCTTGCAAAAAGGGAAGATACCCAAACCGTTAAAAAGTATACTTATACCGCAGAGCGGAAAGGCAATGCCACACTGTTTTCACACCGCCATCAAACCCCCATATGAAACCAATTCTCGCCCCCCTAAGACTTTTTCAACCTTTTTCGTTCCAAAAATAAGCTAAAGAATCCCATTAAACAAAATATCTTTGAAAACAGAGAAGCCCCCACTTTTCTTTGCTACTGTTTGATACTCTATGTATTTCACCCCATTCTCCCAACACTATTTTTGCCCCCTGTGACACACTTCTGTTATCAGCCCATCTCCCCCTAAGTACTTTTCAGACATTTGTTGTTATAAGTTTTACTTCAAGTAATTCATTCAGCTTTTCGTAAGCAATTCATGCCACAGTACCACACTACTACTGCCCCTACAACAACTCTCTGTCATCACGCCATCTCCCTCAAAACCCTTTTGAGGCATTTCTTGTTAAAAGTTTTACTTCAAGTCATTCATTCGAGTTTTCGAAAGCAATTCACACGACAGTACCACGCTATAACCGCTCTATGACACCCCTCTGTCATCGCTCCATCTCCCTTAAAACACTTTTCAGACATTTCTTCCTGAAAGTTTTATTTCAACTCATTCATTGGGTTTTTTTTAGTAATTCACGCCACAGAACCACAATGTAAATACTCTCTAGCATCCTTACGACAACCGTCATCATCATTTTAAGTGTCTTCTAACGTTTGAAACACACACAGACACAGACACACACACACGCACACAAAGACACACACAGACTCACACACACAAACACATACAAACACACACACACACACAAACACACACACACAAAGACAAACACAGTTATACGCTATCAATGTTCACTTTGGATTTTCTACTTGAAATGTAAGACTTGGAATATTTTTTTACTGGTTTAACTTGTCACTTTTAAATTCTGTAGATGTTTCAAAGTTCATTTTGGAATTTTTTCGTTGAAATGTAAGACTTGGAATATTTTTGTACCGTTGAATCGTGTTTTACCTTGTCAGAGTTACATTCTGTCGATGTTTCAAAGTCCATTATGGAATTTTTCCCTTGA
>NC_142800.1:38435291-38495291 GCF_049724085.1 Artemia sp. Qi Xiang Cuo | reverse complement strand
TTTTTAACCTCCTTTATCGCCTAGCCTAAGTCCAGATTCCATCCACTTGGAACGAGTCAACATTGCGTAAACTCTCCTGCATTGCAGGGGATGACCAAATTCCATTCCTGGAATGAGTAGACACGGATCAAACTCTCCCACAGCGCGCGGGATGGGTGGAAACAAGAATTTCCGCCTTTGCACGTTTTGATATTTTCGCTGAAAACTGTCGCCCTGTGGTTGCGTCAGGGCTGAGACAACCCTTGCGAGGGGGGGGGGACTGGAAAGTTACTCAGAAGTGGTCAGCAAATGGGCCGGTACCCTAGTGGAGGGAGAGGTGCTAACAATAAATAAGAAAACATTTAAAAATTAAACACATGGAAATTACTGCTTTTTGTAACAAAAAAAAATATATGAATAAAAAGGCAATGTTGAGCTGGCGAGCGAAAACGCCCCTCTTCCCCTCAAAGAGGGCCCCTCCTCCCCTGGAGTCCTCTTCCCTCGTCTTTCCTTAAATTACGCGTGTTTTTGTTTATATTTTGTTCATCTGTATGCCACAATAATGCCTAAAAATTACGTCTATTATCAAGGCACCCTCTGAAAATGAATGCTGCTAGGAGGGTGGAACCTATTGTTAGGATAATGTTAAATATTCATAATTTTAGTTCAATAGAAAAGGGATATTTTCCTTAAAAGCTCTGATAAGACTTTAAATCCATGTCTAATATCACTCCCCCGTCCTCTACCCTCCGAGGTTGCATGCTAGGAGTCCCGATTTTCTACCATACACGTTTTTTTGTGTATATTATGATATGGCTTTTTCACCTTTAATTTTTTGTTGTGTTTTTTTTAGCTGTCTTTTTTCTATGTTTTATTGCTTGTCAATTTGTTTGAAATAATAAAACCTTTTATTTACAATGTCTGTATTTTTAAGATGTAGTTGTTAGCACAAATAAGACACGCATTTCCCTTTCTTAATATCTTGAGAGTAAATGCCCCTCCCCCCGGAGCGTGTCAAATTGGGAGAATAATACGTCATTCTAGTGTTTGCCAGAAATGGAGAATATTAGCTGTCATGCAGTAGGTTAATTTTAGAATATGGTTCCAATACTTTTGCTTTTTATCTTCCGCTAGAGATGTCACTGAATTGTATTGCATTGGAAAACTGAAGCGGCACTGAAATCTTCCATTTTATTCAGCATACAACTCTCATTTGGGTTTAAATCTCCCCTCCCCATGGATTTTGAAACATCTAATTTAAGACTCATTCTCTTAATAAAAGATCGTCGGTATTTAGAATTTCAGCCGAAATAAGATCATCAAATTCGATTCAATGACAAGGACTCATGATCAATAGCAAACTCTTGTGTGGTAGTGCATATTTTTGATATTCAATCGTATACTCATATGCTGCTATCTTTCCAAATATGTGTCTCTTATTAAATACTAATATTAAATACAAAAACAAGTTTTTTAAACTGAAAGTAAGGAGAGACATTCAAACTAAAAACGAGCAGAAATTATTCTTTATATGGAAGGGGCTGTCCCTTCCTCAGCACTTCTCTCTTTACGTTAAAGTTATACTCTTTCTCACAACTCAATTTGTTAAAACAATAAAAAACTTTAGCGTAAAGAGCAAGGCGTTGAGGAGGAGATAGCCCCTTCCATATACGGAATAATTTCTGTTTGTTTTAAGTTTTAATGTCGATCCTTACTTTCAGTTAAAAAAACTTTTTTTTTTTAATTTAATTTCTGAAAGCTTTTAAATTAATACAGCTTTGATTTTGGCTCACCGTATATGAATAATTAAAATGAAATTCGTATATTAATATTACTCTTTTTTGGGTAAATGGCTTTCTCGAAATTTTGATCTAACGTAACTTACGAAATAACTTACGTAACGAACTTCTATATTCGTTTATCTTTATTACGTAAATGAGGGATTCTCCCCCTAGGCATAACCTCGGTCTTTACGCTAAAGTTCGAATTATGCTCTAATTTTTTAAGAATTACCCCTGAATCACAAAGGCCGTTTAATAAGAATAGAGAGCTTTAATCAAAGTACTAAAAACAACTTTAGCGTAAAGAACGAGATGTTAACTAGGGGAAAACCCCTCAAATATGTAATATTTTCAGTTCTTTTTAAGTTTTAATGTTGCTCCTTACTTTCAGTTAAAAGAGCTTATTTATTTTTTAAATTTCTGATCATTTTTATAAACATTGCTGCAAAATCTGGCGGCCCCCGTCATATAAATGTCCCTTCCCCAATGACAATATCCTCCATGGGAAGATCCTCCCAAATAGCCTCCTCCTCTGATCCCCCTCCACACCAGAAGAAATCCCATCTGAAAACGTCTGCATACTTCCAAGTAACCAATACTATATGTAAACAATGGGCAAAGTTCATAACTTCAAGCCCCTCCCCCAGGGACTGTGGGGGATTAAGTTATCCTCAAAGACATATTTATTAGGTGTTTGACTATGCTGAACCAAAGGCTATCTCAAATTTTGATCGTGTGACTTTGGGAAAAATTAAGCGTGGGAGGGGGCCTAGTTGCCCTCCAATTTTTTTGATCACTTAAAAAGAGCACTAGAACTTTTAATTTCCGTTTTAATGAGCCCTCTCGCGTTATTTTATGACCACTGGATCGATACAATCACCCATGAAAAAAAAAAACCAACAAACAAATAAACACACACCCGTGATCTTTCTTCCGGCAAAAAAAAGAGCAAAATTACACATTTTTGCAAGTAGGAGCTTGAAACCTGTACAGTGGGGTTTTCTCATACGCTGAATATGATGGTTTGATTTTGATTAGGATTCTATCGCTTTAGGGGGAGTTTCCTCCCTTTTTCGAAAATAGGGCAATTTTTTTCAGGCTTGTAACTGTTGACGAGTAAGACTAAACTTGATGTAACTTAAGTATTTGAAATCAGTATGAAAGTTTTATTCTTCTGTTGTATCTAGCCTACTGGCATCAAAATTCTGTTTCTTAGAGTTTTGGTTACTATTAAGCCGGGCTGCTTCTTACTTACAGCTCGTTACCATAAACTATTTGATCATTGATTATTTGAGCAAATTTTTGTTTCGCAATTCGAGTAACAAGATTTGGACGATCTTGAATGGACTGTTGTATAATAAATTTATTATCATTAGATATAATACGTACTGCTTTTTTGATTTCGTGCCAATCAGTATTGCATGTTATAATTATAAAGAATTTTGGTAGTTATGTTAATTTTTGCTCGTTTTGAGTATGACTGGGTTATTTATTATAGTTTCTGTTGGTTTTGGGTGCCATTTATTTGTTGGTTATGATTTGTGGTAGTTTATACTTGGAAGGCTATTTGAATTTATTTCTGCCATTCTTGGTTTAATGAAGACATTTACTTTTCTTAGAAAAACTAATTTCGTGGAATTTTTTTTTTTTAACTAATTTCTGTTCGTTTTTTATTGAGATAGTCTCTCATGAAAAAAGAAAATAATATTAAAATATTTTAGTGTTTTTTCCTGTAAGAATCCATCTTTTGGATTATTCTTTGTGGGTTGCTTGCCCTCCAATCATTTTTGCCTCTAAAAAAGGGGACTAGAACTGTTAATTTTCAGTCAGTTTAGCTCTTTTTGAACTTGCTATGAAATTGCTATCTATGATAGCTTTGTCCTGCCTATGATACAGCTTATATGCCCTTTTTGTAAACCAGTATGTTTACAGGTTTTTTTTATTAAATAGCAAAACCCTCTAAACTTCCTCTAAAGTTTCACCTTAATATCCTTAGTGTCATTAGTTACAGTAATCTTAGTAGTAGTATTAAAAGTATACACATAGTGCCTTCAAAATCTAACACAACTTACCCTGATAGGTTCAACTTAGTAATGTAAGCTGTTCTTCAGATATTGTTGTTCCACATTTTTACAATCTACATGCTAGTAGTATAGGCTCAATCTATTCAAAAGCATACCCTCCCTTTTTCCATAGGATTTACAACGCATGCCCTGTGACATCACGCCAGCCCTGTTTCCAGGTGGCAGACTTCAAACGGTTCAACCACGCCCCAGTTTCAAGCACGCCCATAGGGAAATCAACATGGCATTTCTCTGAGTCCTATAGGGGGTGAATAAGTGAACCTCATAACCCATCTCCCCTGTTACCAGTTGACAAGATTTCCATCCTTGGAAAGAGTCAAGAGATTTTTCAATTACTTCAAGTGTGGTCGGGATAATAGAAAAGCAGTAACAACAAGGGGGACCTCTTAGCCCCTCGCCCCTGTACAATGCACTCAGTTGTTTCTACCGGAGCCGTCTGACGACATGGCAGCAACAGGAAAAATAGCATTAGATTTCTAGTGGAGCCCTCTGACGTAACGTGACACACCCTGTTTATTTCTGCGACATGCCCTCTGACGTCATGTGACATACCCCTGTGTATTTCTGTGACTTGCCCTGCTATGTCACGTGACACACCCCTATATTTCTTTCAGATGCCCTGTTTTTGTGTAAAATTCTCTTGTGTTTCAATTACTTGGAATGCGCTCGGGATAATGCACAAATTCAATTAACAAGGGGGGCTCTTAGCCCTCACACCTGTACAATGCAGTAACCAGTTCTATTAAAGGGAACACACTTGGCAAGACTCCATGACACACCGCTCTGGACTCCATTGAGGTCACACAACTTACTCCGTTTCAAACGCTCAGGTGTAATATGCTTGACGCAATTTTACGCAATTTTTCGACGGGGACCCATGGGGGGATCCTCGATTATAACATAACGAGAGCACACACCTTACGTAATTATTGTGCAACACTGTCACGTAATGTCTTTTTGACATTTTTGCCAGAAACCCTCAACATAATTTTCCTCTTTACTGCTTTTTATTTTTCGCCCCCAAAACGCTCAAAGCGTTTTTTTTTTCATGCTTTTTTCTTACTTCTTGACCAACCAGGATTCGAAAGGTCAATTCCCTTCCAATGGAATGCACTCTAACTAAGAGGACTAAACTGCTTTTCCTGGTATTTTGTATCTGGAACCATATTCTATAATTAGCCTTTTGTACAACACCTGAGTTTCCTCATTTTTTGACAAACACTAGAATGACGTGCTACTTTCCCATTTTTGACACGCTCCAGGAGACATTTCTCTCGAGATATTAATGAAGGGAAATGCTTACCTTACTTTTGCTAAACAATACATCTTGAAAACACAGACATTGTAAATAACAGTTTTATTAATTCAAGCAAAATTACAAACAATTTTAGAAAACAGAAATAAAACCCTTTAAAAACACGACAAAAAAATAAAAGCCG
The DNA here is from genome assembly GCF_049724085.1 of Artemia sp. Qi Xiang Cuo. NCBI lineage: Eukaryota > Metazoa > Arthropoda > Branchiopoda > Anostraca > Artemiidae > Artemia > Artemia sp. Qi Xiang Cuo. Next base: position 38,490,008 of record NC_142800.1, on the reverse strand, counting down.
AAAAAGCCGTATCATTAATATACACAAAAATAGCCGTGTATTATAGAAAATCATGGGTCCTAGCTGGCAATCCTAGAGGGAAGCGGTGTTATCAGAGGTAAATTTTTAGGCATTATTGAGGTATTTCTGAAAGCCCTTAACAAACAAATATCGTTTTCAGAAAGGACAATGCAAACGTAAAATCAAAACATGAAAAGGGTTAAAATGGGATAAAATATAAACAATAATATGCATAAATTAAAGAAATATGAGGGCTTTTAGCAGGAAATTCCAGAGGGAAGGGGGGGGGGGTGGTTATCAGAGGTAAATTTTTAGGCACTATTGAGGTATTTCTGAGAGCCCTTAAATAAATTACAGCGTACTCAGACAGGACAATGCAAACGTAAAATCAAAACATGAAAAGGCTTAGAATGGGATAGAATATAGACACTAATATGTATAGATTAAAGAAATATGGAATTCCTAGTAATCATTTTCAGAGGGCTGAGTTGATGTTAAAGCTAAATTTAAGGAATATTAAGAGTCTTTAAGGCACATACCGCGTTTCTTTGAGCCAGGACTATAATGATTTCACACCATATAAACAATAACATGCGTAATTTAAGGAAAGATGAGGGGGAGGGGAACCATCAGTGAGGGGAGGAGGGCCATTTTTCCTTTGCCGGCACAGCACTGTCTATTTTTTTTCCACTGTTTTATTTTTTTTGTTGCGCAAAGCGGTAATTTTCAAGTGTTTTTTTTTTAAAGTGTTTATTTATCTTATGTTACTGGCCCGGCCTAATTGCCAGCCACCACAGTGGCTGCTTCGGAACTTTCCACCCCTTGATCATCCCCCCTAAGTGAATTATAGAAAATCATGGGTCCTGGCATGCATAGGGGAGGGGGGATTGTTATTAGAGATAGGTTTAAAGCGTTTTAATAGATATCTACAAAGGACTATTAATTAAAATATCCATTTCTTCGAGTGGGATGTTAGATTTCACACCATAATCATAAGACACCCCCCCACTCTTCCTTTTGATATTAAAGTTTCCTTTTATGAAATAAAAGTTTTTAAATAAAATTTATCGTGAGACAACAATAGATGTCAAATAATTTCATTTTTTTATCAATTTTTTCATAATATTATTTTCATGCAATTTCAAATCAATGACACATTTTAGAAACGAACGCACCGCATACGGTATTGTCGTCTCTGAAATAAATCGGTCTGGAGAAATCCCTATAATGGGGGGAGGGGATATCTCTAAGAGGAGGAGGACTGTTTTTTCCGTCGCCAGCTCAGCACTGCCTTTTTTTGGGCAGTTTTATTTATAGTTTTTTTTTTGTTGCACAAAGCAGTAATTTTCAATGATTTTTAAGTGTTTATTTATTGTTAGCCCGCCTCTGTCCACTACAGGTACTGCCCCAGTCACAGACTGCCTCCAAAGAAGTGTCCAGCCCTCCTCATGCAACCCAGGGGGCATTTTTCAGAAGAAATATCAAAAAATTTAAAGGGGTAAATTCCTGTTACCACCCTTCCCGTGGGATGCGGGGGAGTTTGATCAGTGAGTTTGAGTTTGATCCTCGTTCTGGGGACGGAATCTGGACTTCGGCTAGGCAACAAACAAGGTTAAAAAATGATCTTGCTCGAGATAACTTAAAAAGTAGCAATAATAAGGAATTAGTATGTGATTTCAAATATATCCCTAGGAAATTAATACAGGATTTCAAACTCATCCCCCCCCTCGGATTTGAAACGCAGCCTTTTGATGTCACAGCACCCCTGTTTCTAGCACTTAGGTATCAAGACTCCCATCCCTGGCAGATTTCCCAGGATTCCAGGTGTTCTATTATTTCTTCAATATTTGCGGGTTTCCTAGCCATTTTTGGCACATTGTTTTTCTGGAAGATTCCCAGGATTTCCGTGACAAGGTCCAATATGAATGATGCCATCAAATCTCACAAGCCGGACTAAAAGGGCCCCTTGGGAGAATCCACCGAGCATGACAAACATGCGAGTGCCGCATACTAACGGCTGTGAACATCTTAAGCAATGACACTTAATGGGAGATGTAACAAGATAAGTGACTCATCTTGCAAGATTTTTTATGAATATTTGGGGCTTTCATTGTTTTGGTAATGATTTTACAGGTTGACCGCAATTTCCACAGTTTGCTCTTGATTTCTATGGTGGTCTCGATTTCTTGGGGTACCCCTGATTTTTCTACCTTCCTCTTGTTTTTCATGAAATTGTCAAGGTTTCAGTGTTTTACTAATGATTGCATAGAAGTTGACCATGATCTCTAGACATTATCCACAATTTCAATGGTATGGTTTTGATTTCTATGGCTTGGTCCTGAGTTCTAGGGTTTACTCTGTCTTGTCTCTGTCTCTGTTTTGGAACGTAAGGACCATGTCGACCCTTTCAAAATCTGAATAAGTTCTACAAGAGTGCGAAAACTTTCGGCTAGATATCCTCGCAGTGGCGAAGCACGATAGAAAGACTGTGGAGAAAAGAAGCTCAAAACAGTAAACAGCAACATGACTTATACAGTTCTGTACAGCGGAAAAACGGACAGATATGCAGCCGGAGTCGCAGCTATATTGAACCCAAATGCAGCAAAGTCTCTCTGCTCGTGGAAACCGATTAACGAGAGAATCCTGTGTACACGATTTGCATCTAAACACGCATAACTGTCGCTGGTCACATGCTATGCACCAACAAATGATGCCGATGAAACCTCGAAAGACGGTTTTTATGAAACCCTCCAGTCCGTCCTAGACTCCATCCCTCTCCAACACGTCGCTTGCTTGTCAGGCGACCTAAATGCGAAAGTTGGTCAGGACAGATCATACTGCCCCGAGGTGTTGGGACATCACGGGCTTGGAGCTATCAACGAAAATGGTGAAAGGCTAGTCAGCTTTCCCATGTCGAATGACCTCTTGATAGGAGGTACATTATTCGAGCACAAAGATATCCATAAGTATACATGGACATCCCCAGACAAAACTGTCAAAAACCAGATTTACCACTTTCTAATCCGACGACGGTTGAGAACTAGTCTGAAAGAAGTGAGGAGTTACAGAAGTGCGGACGTTGGGTCGGATCATGAACTTCTTGTAGCGACACTCAAGTTGAAACTCCACTCCAACAAATCCCGACAACCAACAAAACTACCAAGCAATTTTGACGTGGAGAAGATCAGAGACAAGAATGTTAGGGCACAATTTAACATCAAACTCTCGAACAGATTCGAGGCACTTGCTGATATACCACAAGATGTGGAAGAAGCTTGGACGACTATACAACAGAACTACGCAGAAACTGCTGAAGAAGTTCTTGGCTTTAAAAAGTCAATAAAGGAACAGTGGATATCCTAGAAGACATTGGACTTGATCGAAGACCGCAAGAAAATAAAACAGAGCACGCTCAGTAATGATCTCTCTGCTGATGTCATGAAAGACATAGCTTATAAAGAAGCGGACAGAGAAGTGAAGAAAAGTGCTAGGTCAGACAAACGAAAGCACCTCAATGAGAAAGCAAGAATGGCAGAAGAAGCAGCCCGACGTGGTGACACGAGAGCTGTGTACCGCCTAACTAAAGAAATCATTGGGAAGACCAACGTACAAGAAGGACCAGTAAAAAAGGAAAACGGAAGACTGCTAACTGATCCAGATGACCGGAAAAATAGATGGGCGGATTACTTCGAAAGCCTTCTCAATCGCCCGTCACCTTCTGTTCCACCAGATATTCCGGACAGCCCATTTTTGGATCTTCTTATTAATGAAAACGAGCCAACGGCGGACGAGATCCTTTCAGCCTCGAAAAAGCTGAAGAATGGAAAATCTCCGGGTAGTGACCGTATATCTGGAGAAATGGTCAAGTCATCGATCCGCAGGTCCCTTTCAGTGTGGCTAGTCTTCTTTTCCCTCCTCTGGCAAAAAGAAAAAGTCCCAAAGGACTGGAGAGCAGGAACCATTATTAAACTGTTCAAAAAAGGAGACGCGACAGTCTGTGGCAATTACAGAGGCATCAACCTCTTCTCGATACCCGGAAAACTTCTGCATAATCATCCTGACAAGACTTCAAGCTGCCTTAGACCCGCATTTGCGCGAGGAGCAACATGGTTTCCGACCAAAAAGATCTTGCGCTGATCTGATATTCACACTGCGGACCATGCTTGAAGAATCAAATGAATGGAGACAACGTCTATATCTATTGTTCGTCAATTTTGAAAAAGCGTTCGACTCAATAGACCACCCAATACTATGGAGGATCCTGATCTTCTACGGTATTCCTGAAAACCTGGTTCGCCTTATCATAGCAATGTATGAAGACACGGAATGCTGCGTGAGAACCTCCGAAGGAAACACAAGATATTTCAAAGTGATGACAAGTGTCAAACAAGGATGCGTACTGTCTCCATTCCTCTTTATTCTCATAGTGGACTACATATTCAGGCAAATTGATGGATACGGGATCAAAATTGCAGGCAGACTAGTCTAAGATCTCGACTTTGCAGACGATGCTGGATTGATGGAGAAAGACAAAAGCAAACTTCAAGACTTTTTATGCAAGTTAGCCGAAAGAGCAGGGCAGTTTGGGTTACATATCAACCCCCCCAAAACCAAAGCGATGTCAACCACTAACTCACCGATGAATATCCAGCTGGGGACTGAAAGCATAGAGCAAGTCACTGACTTCCGATATTTTGGCAGCACCGTCTCGTTTAGTGGCGACTCCAAAAAAGAACTGCGAACACGAATAGTCCTGGCAAGCTCGGCATTTCAACGACTTCGACCAGTCTGGAGATCAGCGAAGTACTCACTTCAGCTAAAACTTCGCCTTTTCAGAAGCAACCTCCTATCGATCTTGACATACACGATAGAATGTTTAAAACTCACAGCTGAGCAGGAAAAACGACTCACTGCATATGAAAACAACTGTCTTTGACGTATCCTAAACATTAACTGGAAGGATAGGATAACAAACATGGAAATTCGCCACTACACAAACCAGCCTGATGTCGCTGATGTAGTCAGGCTACGAAGATGGCGCTATCTTGGCCATGTTATCTGTATGTCAAGATCGAGACTACCGAATATGACCCTCCAGTGGCAACCAGACGGCACGTGTCGGCGAGGAAGGCCCAAAAACACACTTCACAGGACATATGAGCGGGACAGGAGAGCCCTTCACGCATCCTTAATCCCAGAGTGGGAGGACATTTACGCCACAGCTCATTTGCGGGATGATTGGAGGCTGTTAACGGATGCCCTATGTGCCTTTGGAGGAACAGGAGGAGCCAAGGTCTAAGGTAAGGTCTTGCAATACGTTGTCATTCTGGGCTTTAATATTTCTTAGCGATACGACATAATTGGAGATAAAAGAAGACAAAAACTTTTATTCGATGCGTAACTTGAGTAATAAGGCAATAGGGAATATCAAGACAGGTCGTATAAAGCGAACAAAACCTCCTATATTATGGACCTATAAAGCGATCAAACACGTTATATTTGGAACCATGGACGAGATTGTGTAATGCAACCAGACGGGTTTCTGGGCCAACACCCATTTTTTGGGGCCAATCATAGATATATAAGGAATTATACAAGAATATACTGTGTTGATCCTACGCCTGGGGCACGAGTATCTGTGCAGTTTAACCGTTACATTGACTTACCACATTCATTCAACTATTATCATGACTGGTATATGCCTTAGTAGACAGGTTTCTGACTCGACAGTCAAGCCAGTCAGATTTAAGTCATAATATATACAAAGTGCACATCGTTTAAGGTGAGTTCAATACCCCCCCTCCCCTCAAAAAAAAACAACTGTCCATCTTGGTTAGAGGTTAATTTATTCATTTTTTTAGTATAAAATACAGGTCCAAATTACAATTTTGTACAGTTTGAAAAGCTCTTTCAGCGAGTCAAATAGATTTTTTCTTTTTTTGATTAATTATTTGCACTGATAGTGATATGGAGAATTCCAAGTGAATGCAGGTAATTAAATTTTTCTTGTATTATAATACAAGAAAATTATATTTTCTTGTATTGTATTACAATAAACTTTTATTTGATACGTAACTTGAGTTGTAAGGCAATAGGGAATGTCAAGACAGGTCGTATAAAACAAACAAAACCTCCCATATTATGGACCTATAAAGCGATCAAATACGTTATATTTGGAACCATGGACGAGATTGTGTAATGCAACCAGACGGGTTTCTGGGCCAACACCCATTTTTTGGGGCCAATCATAGATATATAAGGAATTATACAAGAATATACTGTGTTGATCCTACGCCTGGGGCATGAGTATCTGTGCAGTTTAACCGGTACATTGACTTACCACATTCATTCAACTATTATCATGACTGGTATATGCCTTAGCAGACAGGTTTCTGACTCGACAGTCAAGCCAGTCAGATTTAAGTCATAATCTATACGAAGTGCACACCATTTAAGGTGAGTTCAATACCCCTCCCCCCCCCCCAAAAAAAAACGAAAAAAAAACTGTCCATCTTGGTTAGAGGTTAATATATTAATTTTCCTAGTATAAAATAGAGGTCCAAATTACAATTTTGTACAGTTTGAAAAGCTCTTTCAGCGAGTCAAATAGATTTTTTTCTTTTTTTGATTAATTATTTGCACTGATAGTGATATGGAGAATTCCAAGCGAATGCGGGTGAGCAAATTTTTTCTTGTATTATAATAAAAAGAAAACCATTTTGTGTGGCACTTAAGTCATCATTGACTTATATTAGACTTATATGTAAATATGCTTGTATCAGAACTAGAATTGTAAAGATTAACTATCACTTATTTAAGTTCTTCCTTGAGTAGCTACCACTGTGAGGGGTTTAAGCCTTTTCAGGTAAGTGGGTGTGAACCTTTTTCCAGGTATAATGCTCTAATCGATTTATTTATGGTGAAGAAAATTTTCTGATAGATTTAAAACAAATTATAAAAAACACACGGGAGAGTTTTCAAAGTGATGACAGCTTTAGCGTAAGGTGCTTGGTATTGAGAAGGGGAGGGAGAACCCCATTCATATTTGGAATAAAAATCTGTTGAAAACTAATACACAATTATTATTATTTTTGTGTTGTCTGCATCTTATCTGCATTATTCTATGTGTTGAGTACGTCTTAGGGGGAGCTGACCCCTTTTTTATTTAGGAGTTTAACCAGACGGAATTTTGAGCAAAATAATTTACTCGCTAAGTTTTAATCTTGTTGCTTTTTCTCAGTAGAAAAGGCATACATTTTTTGTTTCTTAAAGTGCTAACAGCTATAGCATAAAAGAGGTTGCTATTGCGATAATAGTTTACGGATCGACCTTTCTAATTGATTTTAGCAATGTATTGAGTTTCTGAGTGTTTTTCAATTATGCTAATAGTGAACGATAGATTCGTATTTTAATTTCTTGGCCCTTGATGCAATAGGCTATGACATATTATCGCAAACATAGCTATTAATTTAATAACATAAAATTTGTGATGCAAGATGCGAAATGTATTAAGAACCTTACCTCGTTTCAGAGGTTAAAAGACATATTGTTTAATTAAAATAGGAAGCTTTTTTAAAAGTATAAGCAGCTTTAAAGTGAAGAGCATCATATTAAAAGTATATTTGGTTTAGCCTCCATCTAGGACTGCCGCTCTTTTCTCTATGTGTTTAAGTATGTTCAAATTTAGGTCTTTAAGTTTACGAGCTACCTAGTGAGAAAACTGAAAATAATTTGTTATTTTAGGATGTTGTTGACCAAAACTCCGAGCAAAAGCGGGCAAAGTTGGACGACGCCCCTGACAACACTGATACTAACCTGATCAGATCCTTGAACTCGATAAGACCAACTGTAATCCGCTACACACCCCTTCAGATGGAAAAGGGGTTTCTAACGACCTACCTGCAATTTCTGACCTAAGCGCATTTATCAAATAACCTCATATTTTTATTTAGGTTTATAACACAATCACAATTTTGCAAATTCCTTTTTAAACAACTTGCGTATTATTTAATTCTCAACCATTGATTAAACATAGATGGCATCAATGTAGCGTAGTTCAAAATAATAGTAGAAACCAAATTAGTGCGCCCCTCTTAGCATAATCAAATGCGGAACGCTTCTGGATGTAACAAATTTATGCGTAAAAACCCGGCAGTTTCTTGTATACGAGAGAGATATTTAACATTGGAATTTAAGGAAAATTGTTATTTGTCGTTTGCAGATTAAAAAAAAAAATTAACGTTAAGACTCTAGTTTTACAGTTATGAGACAAGAAGGGGGATAGATAATCTGAAACTATTATAATAATTTATTAAATTGAGTCATTCTATGATTGAGATCAATAAGACTCTTTCGACATTGACTTGTAAATAATATGTGATGCGGGGAAACCTGACTTAAGGCACTTGCCAATGAAATCTATTTAGTGGTGATTTTAATTATGCAATCTCAGCGAAAGGAACATTGCTTACTCGGCTAATAATAATTTTGAATCAGCTACTTATATGTGTGCGTGTGTATTTAATCAAGGAGCTAATTATTGAAGAAAAAAGAATGTGGAGGATTGGGGTGAAAAAGAAATTATAAGACATTTGCAATTTCGCATAGGAAAATAGATCACGAACGGTGAATTAGCGGCAACCTAGGGGTTAGATACTCCTTTTTTGCACTTTATGTTATAGCATTCATCGATTCTTTCTTTTCAATCTTAATAATTTAAAATCAGCTAGTCGCGTGTATTAAGTCATGGGGATCATTATAGAAAAAGAAGGATGGAGGGGTACAGAATAAATACTTCCTTTGCCTCGGCTTGTCTTTTGTGATTATGAAAGACATATCACCGTAACTTTGTTTCATGTAATTGTTCAGGTGGTGGGGCAAAAACTTCTTTTTCTTCCATCCATTTATTTAGTCCAGGTTTAATATTTTAAAAGGTATGGCAGGGATTGATGACCTCTTTTGTTTCTTTTAATTGTTCAGATTGTGGGACAAAAAATTGTTTCTTTTAATTGTTCTGGTGGTGGTGGTGGGACAAAAACTTCTTCTTTTGCCTCGGCTTGTCTCTTATCATTATGAAAGACATATCGCCGTAGCTTTGTTTCTTTTAATTTTTGATGTGAAGGGACAAAAACTTCTTTTTCTTACAATGATTTATTTAGTTCAGGTTTACTGCTACCACCACCACCACCACCACCACCGCCTGTCATTATGAAATACATATCACCGTAACTTTGTTTCTTTTAATTGTTCAGGTGGTGGGACAAAAAATTCTTGTTCTTCCAACGATTTATTTAGTCCAGGTTTTAGACAATGTAATGCTAGGAGGGAAATTTAGTTTTGACGGAATGAAAAATTAAGTTTTTGACGGGTTGAAAAAGATGAATGAGTATTTAGGTGGCAGTAGTACAAGTGCATCTAAACTGGGTCCTCATAAGGAAATACCGTCACAGGACAATACAGGCTGGCTTGATCAGCTATCCCCAAATACCCTGGAAGCCATACTCAGTGAATTGGGTGATTTCAAACCAGGGCCCACTAATGCAACTGAACAGACTGGGGGTGGTGCTATCGACCATTCTTGCAACCCCCCACCATTGAGGTTAACGATAGTACTAGCCGTAGTGAGGCAATACCCCCATCAACATTTACACTTCCAGATTTTTTGTTTTCTAACTCTACCTTGCACCATACTAAAGTCTAACGCACCAAATTGGGTGACCCCTTCAATTCTTTAGCGTCAGGGGATATAATAACACATCCCCAGGATATTTCTCATTTATATGTTAACAAGATTCGAGCCCTTGTTGAACAACAGATGGGAGCGTGAGGAGGGAGGGATAGTTTAAAAGCATCAAAAGCACTAAAAAAAAATTTTTTAATGAAAATGCGAGCGAGCTCAATTCAAAATACTTGCATACAGAGATGTTAGCAATTCACCCACATTTATTGAATTATGAGGAGGTTTCTTAGATTGGGTAAGTAGCATTCAAACTAAACTGGATAATTATGACGAGGGGGTAGTGGCTCGGTGTTTTATTTATTGAGAGTTTAAACGTTAACATCTGTCAGATTTAAAAAGGATTTTATTTTAAGAGGTGGTGGGGAGGGGACGGGTTCTAAAGTTTTCAAACATCATTCTGATTTAGAGGGTTGTAGGGGGGTACAACAAATCTGTTTCGATGTGAGGCTAAAGTGTTTCAAGTATGCATTTTTAATTGCCGCCTATAGACCTCTGCGCGATAATGCCTCTAAGAAAAAGTTGGATGAATTAGCAGTTAATGGTAGGGAGGGTTCAAAGTTTCCTAAAGTAGATTTTAATTGTTTAAATGATCAATTTCACGTGACATTAAAAGGAATAAATATTTTTGAGTGAACTAATACACATTTAAAGATTGGTGTCACGGTGTTGCAGTATGAAACAGAACTTGAGGAGGTTCAGCGTTCTGATAAAAAAAAGGTGTATTATTTCCAGTGCGGGCTCCGTCCATTGAGTCAGTGGAGCATTTGGTTTGGCTTCTATAAACGCCTACCCAAAGAGTCTAATTCAATAGGATATTTTAATCCAATTATGGATATTAGTAGGGTTTTATGTGAGGTTAAAAAGCGGGATGGTGTATGCTATTACTGTCCAACATGCCTATCAAGATTTCGCTCAGATTTAAAGTTAAAGCATCACATGAAACACTGTAAACGTCATGGATACCAAGCTGTGGAAACGGTAAGTGGAGATAGAGCGATCTAACGTTTTAAGAATTTCCAGAACACGCTCCTACAGAGCAATAAGATTGCTTTAGACTCTGAAGTGAGACTCACAGACGTGTACGATTTGTCAAATCCAAATCGTGTTAAAATACATGAATCTATAGGGGTCTCTTACGCTCATGCGTAACGAGATTCCAGTAATACATTGCAAGTGTTGGATGTAGTTGAGTCGTTGGGAAGTGAATACTGTATGCGCTCGGCATTGACCAGTCTAATCAAAACAGCGAATGGTGAAATTCCATGCCTTCGTTACACAAACTATTCTATACTCTTATAACCAGATGACATATTGACCATTAAAAATCGTAGAATATGTTGGGTTTCCAAGGGAGAATTTGATGATGGTGTTGGGAATGGGAGAAAGAGAAAGGTGATCGACCATGATCATTTGTGGCAGGAAAATATACCGGGAAGGAGTAACTTTAGAGGGGCTGCACATCAGTCGTGCATTTTAAACATTAGATAGCAATATTTCGTACCGGTTTTTATACACAGTTCCAATTACGACTTAAACTTTGTTTTACCGGCGTTGGCCTGCATTGCCAAGGGTGGAGTTGTAGATAACGCATGGATCGATGGTTCTTTTTCATATAATTATTTGAAGAAAACTACGTATTCTAAAGAGGTAAAGAGGTTGAGTCACAAGTACGAACCTTAAAAGGTACAGGGATTAGGAGGTACAGTTGGAGGGATGCCGCCTCCCAAACCCCCATCTTTTGCAGCCTCTTTTGTTAAGATTTTTATTTTGGGGGTCTACCACCCCCATCAACCCCCACTTTTTCCCTTGCAAAGAAAAACTTTGCAACACGAACGAAGTCTGCTTGAATTTTTTACCGTAAGAACATCCTATTGCATCTCTTTGATTAGAAACAGTACTGAGCCTGTTTGCTGGATTTTTACAGGAGATTTTTCCCTAACCGATAACAAGCTAAAATGTGATGAACTTAACAATTTTGAACAGAAAAAACAGGGAACAGAAGAAGGGCTCAGCATAAACAAGCAGTTTAGGTTCAGGTAGGTTCAGGTTCATCTATTTTTCCATCATACATAATCACACTGAATACATAACTATACCTGGCAAAGAGACACGTTTGTAGTTATAACTGTAACAGACTGAGGTGTCATTGCCAATTTCTCTGAAGATTAAAAAGATATGCCATTGAAACATTTTCATGGGTGTTGGTACGACCAACTGATTGCAGGCTATAGGACTTAAAAAATCTTAACAGTCTGGTCCCATCACGAAAAAACTCCTTTAACTATTGTTCTCAATAATCCTTTTCATCAGAGTATGTGGATGAGAACACATGCTTTGAATTACACCTACTATATTATCTATGGTGTTTTTCGTGATTCAATTTCTCTTATAACTCAAAACATACAAATCTACCATGGCGATCCCAAATTTTCACTTTCCGCATACAGTCAAGAAACTAATAAACCTTATCGATACACATTATTGGACCTGAATCAAAACACACCCGAAGAGTTGCGTACAGTCACTGATATTTTCGATAATGAAATTACTGTATATCTACCCGTGAATTGTAAAAAAAGGTCATTAGTCGCTGTCTTGATACTGAAGAAGCTCCATGAACACCGACATTTATTTTCTTTGCTAGCCAATTCAAAACCACGACTTAAAAATCAATTCTCAAGCATGGTGTTGACATGGAATTTATTAATCTCTAGTCTTAACTTTGTTTAAATTTAACAGAAGGTAATGTTCAACTGTCCGATCGTGTTAAGCAGCGGAATAAGCAACATAGATCACTTCTACGTGCTCTAGCTTGCAAAAAGAAAGCAAGTTGCAAAAGGAAACGTCTTGTTCAAGTGAATGGTAATTTCTTTTCAGTGTTACTACCGTAATCAACGGACTTGTAAACACTATTCTCTAGAAATGGCTAAACCCTATAATTTTACACTGATTGAAGTTTCTCTTTCGCCCAAAGAGCACTTTGAAGATAATATTGATAAATTTATTAACAATGAAACAATTGCTGATGATGATAAATTAATTTTGCATTAAAATGCCCTTCATCATGTCAACAAACATAAACCTTATCGTTAAAAAACACTTAAAAGCAATGTCATTGATCAACCTTCTTAAAAGGGTGAAAGTTTTAAAACTTTGAAAAAAGAAGATTTATTAACAAGTGTTTTGGACTTGTTGCGTCAATCTTATCGTGAACAAGGACAAAGACTCTTGGCATGTCTCGCTGGAAATGGACAAATTGATGAGAAAAAGATTGAAGTTATAATTCAGGGCAAACCCTAAAATTTAATTGATTTATTATCGGATCTGATTGCAAATCGTAAAAGAGTCAAATCCTTTGATTGTTATCTATATAATTTTTTAAAGTCGTCAAATTTTCCTACAAGTTTTATCGGCAATAAGCAAATTCTAAAGAAATTAAAAGAACATAGTCCATTAAAGGAAGAAGAGCATTTTAAATCTTTCTTGGAAAACGTGCCTAGTGGCGATTTGACACCGGTAACTAGACAAAAGCGAAGACGTATTGATTCATCCCGTAGTATACAATAGGGTACCAAACGGTTACGATCAAAACGGATCAAATTTTGAAAGATGTTTATGAAAATATTTGAGAACCAAGATGTTTAAGATTTCCCTTTACACTTGCTAAGGTTATCAGATTTCAAAAAAAGCTAGTAGAAGAGTATTTACAAAATGAATCCAGTTATACTCTACATCATAATCATAGGACTAGAAGTCGTGACTATCGAAAAAATAAAGCCTTTTACCCTCTGCGTATATTACAAGCAGATATTTTGACTCTAAACGTGATTCAAAGACGTAACTCTACAAGTTTATTTTACTTGCAATAAGTGTTTTTAGGCGGTATGCGTTTGCAGTTCTATTGCAGTCAAATAGAGGCAATGAAGTTGCTAAAGCCCTTCAATCCATCTTTGAACAACATTCATATAAAAAAAAATTCAAACAGACCTTGGAAGTGAATTTGTTAATCCAAATGTAAAGCAGGTTTTTTTGAAATATAACACAATGCTCTATCATAGTTTTAGTCCTATAAAGGTGGCATTGGCTGAACGTTTAATACGAATCATTCGACTTTTAATTTCAAGATATTGCACGTTGAAAAATACGGCTGCATTTTTTCATGATTTAGATAAAATTATGTTGATTTATAATCAATGTCCTCATCGATCCTTATTCAGTGCTAGCCCTTATGAAGTTCATCATAGCGAGAACACACATTTCCTTAAACTATATTCTAATGAAAGAGCGGGGAAGAAAAAATTTAATGTTGGTGATACGTTCGAATTAATCATACAAGAAGTATTTTTGAAAAGGGAAAATACTTGTGTTCCACTGAACCTTTTAAAGTGTCAAAAATCCTAGACAATAAACCTATGACGTATTGGTTTCGCTATATAAAATATGAAGAGATTCTCTGTGGTTTTTATGATTATACATTACAAAAAGTTGGAAATAGTAAAATTGATCAAATTAAAAAGGTATTGAAGACTCGTACTTGCAAGGGTAAGCGAAAGTTGCTTGTTCGCTGGCTAGGATATAACTCTTATTTTGATTTCGTGGATACCCGCTGAAGACGTTCGTAATGTCTGAAGATTTTTATGTGACATTTATGTCCAATGTTTCCGATCCTGTTTATGACGATTTGAATAAAACGAGCAATTTTTGGACAGAACTTTCCCCCGCCATTAAAATTGAGGGAAGGTATGAAGTTGCTCTTTTAGATTGTATTCTTAAAAATACATATGATATCCTAAGAAAGGATCAAGTATACAATATGAAAATTAGACCACATGATTGGCCAATTATTAACGATCAATGTGTAATTGAAAATATGAATTTAGTTGAATATCCCATTGCCACATTATTATATAAGGAGTTTGGGACTATGAAAGAATTGTGTCATGCAATCAACAAAAAATTTCATATCGTAAGAATGGTTTCAATTCACTTATTCAAAGGAAAAGGGTAGAATCTAAATTAGTTCACCCATTGACAATGAAAAGGCTATTCTCACAGATAATCAAAAGAAGCGCTTGGTTTTAAACATAATGTAATCAACGGTAAAAGTGCAGGAAGCGCTAGTGGCATGATTTGAGTCATTTTCGCAAAGTATCTGCCCGCCTTCTCCTTGGACAGCTGTAAATTTCTTTATGCATCCTTCGTTGAGAGATCAAGAGTTGCCAATACCAATGTCCCGCTCTTACGTGTTCGTGCACAAAAAATATCTAATGACCATATTCATCACTACGATTCAAAACACCTTCAATAAGTTCCAGTCAACACTTCGTATCTGGAGCTCTGTCAGTTAACATTACGAAGTTAATTGGGTGATTGACTAGCAATAACAAAAGGTTTCTCTGTAATTGAATGTCCTTTTCAACCCATCATAGGCAGCGCAATAGTGCTGCCTAAAAAAAACGATTTTGCCAAAATATATTTTTTCTCCATACCCGGGCACTTTGTATCGAAGGAGTTGTCGTAAAAACTTCAAAAAGGGCTCATTCGATTGGAAATTGGAGTGGTTAGTGCCCTTTTTAATTTTCGAAAGTGATTGGAGGGAAACTAGACCCCCTCTCAAGCCCACCTTTTCCTCAAACACATCCAATCAAAGTTTTGAAATTGCCATTTTATTCAACGTAGTTTTAAGTTCTGTAAATTAGGTCTTTGAGGATGACAACCCCATCAAAGCACTCAGGACAAGGATTGTAAGTTATGCCCTGGGGGCATATAAAGTTTTTATAGAACGCGTTGTGTTAGAACACTTCTAAAAGGGCTCATTCGAATGGAAATTGAAATGGCTAGTTCCCTTTTTAACAGTCGAAATCAATTGGAAGGCAACTAACACCCCTTCCACGCCCCTTCCACCATTTCCCCAAACGCATCCAATCAAAATTTTGAGATAGTTAGTTTGTTCCACGCAGTTTAAATTTCAGGAAATTATACCTTTGAGCAGGACACTCCCCCGCAGTATTCAGGGCAAGGATTATAAGTTATGTCCTTGGGGTATATAAATTTGTATTGAAATCTTTGTCGTATAAGCTTGAAAAAGGGCTCATTCGATTGGAAGTTCAAAGGTCTAGTACCCTTTTTAATAGTCGAAAGTGATTCGAAGGTAACTAGCCCTTCTCTCTCTCCCACCTTTTCCCCAAACATATTCAATCAAAATTTTTAGATAGCCATTTTGTTCAGTGTTGTGGATTTCCAGCTAAAAATTATGTTTGAGAGGCAACCCTCAGGGCAAGCGTGGTAAATAATGCCCTGGGGGCATATAAGTTTTTATAGAAACCAATGTTGTAGAAACCTCAAAAAGGGCTCATTCAATTGGATATTGAAAGGGCTTGTGCCCTTTTTATAGTCGAAAGTGATTGAAGGGCAACTAGCCCCCCTCTTACGCCCTCTATTTTCAATAACACATTCAATCAAAATTTTGAGATATCCATTTTGTTCAACGTAGTTGAAAGTTCTAGAAATTAGGTCTTCTAGGATGATAATCCCCTCAGAGCCCTAAGTGCAAGGGTTGTACATTATACCCTGGGGGCATATAAGGTTTATATAGAAAATTGTTTAGAAATTTCAAAAAGGGCTCATTTGATTGGAAATTGAAATGTCCCTTTTTAATAGTCGAAAGTGAGCGGAGAGTAATAAACCCCCCTCTCACGCCCACCATTTCCCCAAGAACATTCAATCAAAGTTCATAGATAGCCATTTTGTTCAACGTAGTTGAAAGTTCTGGAAATTATGTATTTAAGGATGACAAACCCCCAGAGTCCCAGGGCAAAGTTTGTAAGTTATGCCCTGGGGGCATATAAGGTTTTTATAGATAGAGTTGTCGTAAAAACTTCAAAAGGGCTCATTCAATTGGAAACTGGATTGGAAAGATGTATTGGAAAGGGCTCATTTGATTGGAAATTCAAAGGGCTAGTGCCCTTTTTAATAGTCGAAAGTGATCTGAGGGAAACTAACCCCCCTCTTACGCCCACCTTTACCCTAAACACATCCAATCAAAATTTTTAGATCGCCATTTTGTTTCACGCAGTTTAAAGTACAGGAAATTATACCTTTGAGCAGGACACTCCCCCCTCAGTCTTCAGGGCAAGGATTATAAATTATGCCCTGTGGGCATATAAGTTTTTATTGAAATCTTTGTCATAGAAACTTGAAAAAAAGCTTTTTCGATTGGAAATTCGGGGGCTAGTGCCCTCTTTAATAGTCGAAAGTGATTTGAGGACAACTAACCCCCCTCTCACGCCCACCTTTTCCCCAATCACATCTAATCAAAATTCTCAGATAGCCATTTTATTCAACGTACTTGAAAGTTTTGAAAATTAGGTATTTAAGGATGACAACCCCCCCCCCAGAGCCCTCAGGGCAAGGGTTGTAAGTTATGCCCTGGGGTCATGTAAGGTTTTTATAGAAAACGATGTTGTAAAAACATCCAAAAGGGATCCTTCAATCCCTTGAAGAATTGAAAGGACTAGTACCCTTTTAAAAGTCGAAAGTGATTGAAGAGCAACGAACCCCCCTCTCACGCCCACCATTTCCCTTAACACATCCAATCAAATTTTGAGATATTCATTTTTTTCAACGTAGTTGAAAGTTCTTGAAATTAGGTCTTTTAGGATGATTACCCCCTCAGAGCCCTCAATGCAATGGCTGTAAGTTATGCCCTGGAGGCATATAAGGTTTATATAGAAAGCTGTTGTAGATACTTCAAAAAGGGCTCATTTGTTTGGAAATTGAAATTGCCCTTTTTAATATGTCGAAAGTGAGTGGAGAATAATTGACTCCCCTCCCACGCCCACTATTTCCTCAAAAACATTCAATCAAGGTTTAGAGATAGCTATTTTGTTCAACGTAATTCTAAGTTCTGGAAATTATGTATTTAATGATGACAAACCCCCCAGAGCCCCCAGGGCAAAGGTTGTAAGTTATGCCCTGGGGGCATATAAGGTTTTTATTGTTAGAGTTGTCGTAAAAACTTCAAAAGGGGCTCATTCAATTGGGAATTGAGAGGGCAAGTGCCCTTTTTAATAGTCGATAGTGATTGGAGGGTAACTAACCACCCTCTCACTCGCACCATTCCCCTAAACACATCTAATGAAAATTTTCAGATAGCCATTGTGTTCAACGTAGTAGAATGTTCTGGAAATTAGGTCTTTCAGGGTGACACCCCCCCCCTCCCCTAGCCCTCAGGGCGAGGGTTGTAAGTTATGCCCTGAGGGCGTATAAGGTTTTTAAAGAAAGCGTTGTTGTAGAAACTTCAAAAGGGCTCATTTGATTGGAGATTGAAAGGGCTAGTGCCTTTTTTAATAGTTGAAAGTGATGGAAGAGCGACTAACGCCCCTCTCAGGCCCACCATTTCCCCAAAAATGTTCAATCAAAATTTTGAGATAGCCTTTTGTTTAACGTTGTTGAAAGTTCTGGAAATTATGTCTTAGAGGATGACAACCACCCTTACAGCCCTTAGAGTAAGGGTTGTAATTCATGCCCTGGGGGCATATAAGGTGTTTATAGAAAGCGTTGTCGTAGAAACTCAAAAAGGGCTCATTCGATTGGAAATCGAAAGGCCTAATGCCCTTTTTAATTGTCGAAAGTGATTGGAAGGCTTAAAACTCTTATAGTTAAGATCGATGTAGGTGTAATATATGATTTTTTGTTGTTGTTGTTGTCGTTTAGACCAGGGCACTTTGTATCGAAGGAGTTGTCGTAGGAACTACAAAAAGGGCTCATTTGATTGAACATAGAAAGGGCTGATGCCCTTTTTAATAGTCGAAAGTGATTGGAGGGAAGCTAATCCCTCTTCCACGCCCACCCTTGCATTTGCCTTTATGTTTAAAAACTAAATATTGCCTTAAGATTAAATCAAAATACACTGTGTTAATGCTAATTCCCAATGAGGCATCTCAGCAGTAGCCCAAGAACAACTGAGGGTATTATGTTCAAACTTTAGGGGCTACTTCTGCTCTTAAAATTTAACCAAGTCAAAATAGGGTAAGTGTATCCAAGCTATCAAAGAAAGTAAGCAGATTTGTTTGCGAATGGTATCAAGTTTTTCATTTCAGGTTCACTAGAGGAGGTATGAAACGAAATTAAACACTACTATTTGTGTCCAAATTTTTAAAAGGGTGTATGTTATTAAAAATTGCTAAAAAAATTTCTCCAGCATACAAATAGCAGACCAAACCATAAAGTCATAAAAAAAACAAAAAGATTTAAAGTATTATTTTCTTCTTCCCTGAAAATACTATGTCAATATAAAATGAACAGAAATTAATTGAAAAAATTTTTTCCACAAAATAAGTTTTTCAAAGAGAAGTAAAGAACTCCATTAAACAAAAAATGAACAAAAATAAAATCAAATAATCTACAAAGCGTGAAAATACCGCGAATCAGCATCGATAAATAAATGGAACCCAAAACGAACAGTAATTAAAATAAATAACCGAGTCAAACTCAAAACGAGCAGAAATTAACATAAGTTGTGCTCTAAGCCCCTATGCCTTCCCAAGGCCAGAACATAATTTGCACTTTACTGAAAAAAAATACAACTAAATATGCATTGTCAGTTTAATATACATATACTGATCTTTAGTAATCAGAATTTTAATATTATTTGATTTATTAAAGTTATAAAAGTAAAAACATTTTTTTTTTCAGTAAAGTACAAATTATGTTCTGGCCTTGGGAATGAATAGGGGTTTATTAATTCTAAGGCATAGATTTTCCCCGCTCATCCAAGAGGACAAGGGCTAATGATTCTACTCCTTTGCAAGCCGCAAGGCCTCCAATCATAAGATATCCTAGTCCTTCTAAACATGCTCTGGGCAAGCCATTGGCCACTCAACTTGTAATAAATAGGGATACAACAGGAGGCAGAGGACGAACAACAGGACGAACAACTGGGGTGAACAACACTTACAAGATCACAGCCAATCAGAGGCCTACAATCCGTGGACCAACAAGACCACACCTCTTTCTAGGTCAATGACAGGGCTAGATTACGACCAGGACGATGTGACATCATCAGACCAGACTTTCTGGGAAATTGATTAGTTTGTATTTACGTAATTTCTATGACACAATTTCACCCCGTGAACATTCCATGATAACACATTATTATAAATTTGCAGGCAGGATGATGTTTAATTAATACAGACATGAATTACGTTGAACTTATAGAGGTCCGATTGTGTAAGAATTGATGACAGAAAAATCAATAGGCTTCATAGGAATTTAAAATGTATCTGTGCACTGTTGCCAGAACAAAGGAAACGTAAGAGATTAATTTTCATTTTAGGGGGTTATTTGGGAGGAAACAGTTTGAAACATGTGAATTGACAATGCTTTACCTCTCGTCTTTGGTCGCATTAATAGACAAGTACACAATATGGGACGTGGGTGATGTAAAATATGCTCCATATAAAGTAGAATAACAAAGTGGGATTTTAAATTTTCAGAAATGTGAACATCAAGCTTTAAAAAACATCGGATTTTATTAATAACATTGATTTTTTCAATAAAGTTGAGTTCGATCCAAGGTCTCATTTTGTACATTTTTGCATATTTTCTTTTATAAAGCAGGATTTTAATTTTCAGAAATATGAACATCACAGTTTAAAAAACATCTGATTTTATTAATAACATTGATTTTTTTAATAAAGGTGGGTTTCATTGGGTACATTTTTGCATATTTTTTAATAAAGTGAGGTTTTAGTTTTCAGAAATATGCATATCCCAGTTTAAAATACATCTGATTTTATTAATAACAATTGATTTTTTTTAATAAAGTTGGATTTTAATTTTCATAAATATGAACATCACAGTTTAAAAAACATCTGATTTTATTAATAACATTGATTTTTTAAATAAAGTTTGTTTTTTTTTTCATTGAATTGCACCTTTTCAGTATAATTTTCATCTATTATTAAAATGATTTGAATATTGTTCTCGTATGTAATAGTCAATCTGGTGGATATGGTTCACCCTTTACTAACATTTTTCCAAGGGGGGGGGCACTGTTGATCGACATTAAATTATTAAGAAGGATATTTTTTCTTTGAAATACACCTTTACATTATAATTTTGTGCCTAAAATTAATATATTATTAAAATGATTTGAATATTGATCTCGTATGTAATAGCCAATTTGGTGGATATGGATTACCCTTTACTAACAATTTTTTCCCCAGTGAACTGTTTGAACATAAGAAAAGTATAGAAAACCCAATTTCTATTTCTGTTTCAGTCAATTTCTCAGTCACCATCTTTAATCATTCTCAAACAATACTGAAGAAAAAACCCCAAAGTTTATCAACATTAAATTATTAAGAAGGCTATTTTTTCTTTGAAATACACCTTTACATTATAATTTTTGGGTCTAAAATTCATCTATTAATAAAATAATTTGAATATTGGTCTCGAATGTAATAGCCAATTTGGTGGATATGGATTACCCATTACTAACATTTTTTTTCCAGCGAACTGTTTAACATAAGAAAAGTATAGAAAACCCAATTTCCATTTCTGTATCGATCAATTTCTCAGTCACCATTTTTAATCATTCGTAAACAATACTGAAGAAAAAAACCACTGTATATCGAAATTAAATTATTAAGAAGACAATTTTTTTCATTGAAATACACCGTTTCAATATAGTTTTCGTAAAAGAGATAGAAATTTGTGACTTTTTGCTAAAAAAAGTTAAAAGTAATAGACTCATCAAGATGACCTAGCTCTACTTCCCTAATATGTTCTGTATAAAAGACAAGTACCGTCGAGCAATGTTGTCAATGTAAAATATGCAATATAAGAAATAGAAATTTTTGACTTAACACTAAAAAAGTTGAAAGTAATAGACTCATCAAGATGACCTAGCTTTAGTTCTTGAGTATGTTCTGTATAATACACAAGTAGCATCGAGCAGTGTTGTCAATATAAAATATGCATTTAAAGAGATAGTAATTTGTGACTTGACGCTGAAAAAAGTTCAAAGTAATAGACTCATCAAGATGACCTAGCTTTACTTCTCGAGTATGTTCTGTATAATGTACAAGTACCATCGAAAAGTGTTGTCAATATAAAATATGCAATAAAAGAGATAGAAATTTGTGACTTAACGCTAAAAAAGTTGAATGTAATAGACTCATCAAGATGACTTAGCTTTAGTTCTCGAGTAAGTTCTGTATAATACACAAGTACCATCGAGCAGTGTTGTCAATATAAAATATGCAATAAAAGAGATAGAAATTTGTGACTTAACGCTAAAAACAGTTGAAAGTAATAAACTCATAAAGATGACCTAGCTTTACTTCTCGAGTATGTTCTGAATAATACACAAGTACCATCGCGCAGTGTTGTCAATATAAAATATGCAATAAAAGAAATGGAAATTTGTGGCTTAACGCTAAAAAAAGTTGAAAGTAATAGACTCATCAAGATGACCTAGCTTTATTTCTCGAGTATGTTCTGTATAATACACAAGTACCATCGAGCAGTGTTGTCAACTCTTCTGAATTATCTTTAAGAAGAGAAAAAAGTTTGTTCAATTTTGAATTTTACCAAAGAAGAGTTAAAGTTCAATTCTAATTTTTCCAAAGAAAATGAAAAAGCTTCCACTTCGGTTCATAATTTCCCAAGGACATAAAAAAATTTAAAGTTCTGTTCTAAATTTTTACTTAGAAGATAGGACAAGTTATACTATGATCCTGAATATTTTCCATGAAGATAAAAAGTTCCACTTTTATTCAAAATTTTCTCAACGAAGTGAAGAAAAGTTCAAGTTTTCTTCTGAATTTTCTCAATGAAAAAGAAATAAGTTACAGATCAATTCTAATTTTTTCCAAAGAATATAAAAATTATTTTCTAGGTTACGTGAGCACGTAACCTAGTCTAAATTAATTGGAAAAATTAGGATTGAACTGTAAATCTTCTTTGGTAAAATTCAGAGTTGAGCTAATTTTTCTCTTCTTTAAGAAAATTCAGAAGAGACCTTGAACATTTTTGCTTTTCTTTGAGAAAACTCAGAATTAAAGTGGAGCTTCTTATTTTCATGGCGAATATTCACGATGAAAGTATAACTTTTTTCTATCTTCTACGAAAAATTTGGAACAGAAATTTAAATTTTTTTCATCTCTTTGAGAAAAATCTGAACTGAAGTTGAACCTTTTTACTTTCTCTGGAAAAAATTAGAATTGATCAGTAAATTATTTATTTTTCATTGAGAATATTCAGAAAAGAACTTGAACTTTTCTTCACTTTGTTGAGAAAACTTAGAATTAAAGTGGAACTTTTTATCTTTCATGGAAAGTATTCAAAATAATAGTATAACTTTTCCTATCTTCTACGGAAAAATTTAGAACAGAACTTTAAATTTTCTTATGTCTTTGGGAAATTAAGAACCTAAGTAGGAGCTTTTCTGTTTTTTTGAAAAAATTAGAATTGAACTGTAACTCTTCTTTGGTAAAATTCAGAACTGAGCTAACTTTTTTCTCTTCTTTAAGAAAATTCAGAAAAGAACTTGAACATTTTTGCACTTGTTTGAGAAAACTCAGAATTAAAGTGAAGCTTCTTATGTTCGTGGCGAATATTCACAATCAAGGAATAACTTTTTTTTATCTTCTACAACAAATTTGGAACAGAAATTTAAATTTTTCATCTCTTTGAGAAAAATCAGAACTGAAGTGGAATCTTTTTATTTTTTTGGAAGAAAATCGAATTGATCTTTAATTTATTTCTTTTTCAATGAGAAAATTCAGAAGAGAACTTGAACTTTTCTTCACTTCGTTGAGAAAATTTAGAATTAAACTGGAACTTTTTATCTTTATGGAGAATATTCACAATCATAGTATAACTTTTTCTATCTTCTACGGTCAAACTTAGAACAGAACTTTAAATTTTTTTATCTCTTTGAGAAAAATCAGAATCGAAAGTGGAACCTTTTTATTTTATTGGAAAAAATTAGAATTGATCTGTAACTGATTTCATTTTCATTGAGAAAATTCAGAGGAGAACTTCAACTTTTCATTACTTAGTTGAGAAAATTTAGAATTAAAGTGGAACTTTTTATCTGCATGAAAAATGTTCACAACCATAGTATAAGTTTTTCTAACTTCTAAGGAAAAATTTAGAACAAAACTTTAAATTTTTTATGTCTTTGGAAAATTAAGAACTGAAGTGGAAGCTTTTTTTTTTCTTCGAAAAAATTAGAATTGAACTGTAACTCTTGCTAAAATTCAGAATTGAGCTAACTTTTTCTCTTCTTTAAGAAAATTCGGAAGAAAACTTGAACATTTTTGCACTTCTTCGAGGAAACTCAGAATTAAAGTGGAGCTCCTCATCTTCATGGAGAATATTCACGATCCAAGTATAACTTTTCTATCTTCTACGAAAGATTTGGAACAAAACTTTAAATTTCTTCATCTCTTTGAGAAAAATCTGAACTGAAGTGCAACCTTTTTTATTTTGTCTGGAAAAAATTAGGATTGATCTGTAACTTATTTCTTTTTCATTGAGAAAATTCAGAAGGGGACTTGAACTTTTCTTCACTTCGTTGAGAAAATTTAGAATTAAAGTGGAAGTTTTTATCTTCATGGAAAATATTCAAAATCAGAGTATAACTTTTCTATCTTCTAAGGAAAAATTAAGAACAGAACTTTAAATGTTTTTATGTCTTTGGGAAATTATGAACCGAAGTGGAAGCTTTTTTATTTTCTTTAGAAAAATTAGGATAGAACTGTAATTCTTCTTTGGCAAAATTCAGAATTGAGCTAACTTTTTTCTCTTTTTTAAGATTATTCAGAAGAGTTTCCAACACTGTTTAATGGTACTTGTCTATTATACAGGAAATACTCGAGAAGTAAATCTAGGTCCTCTTGATGAGTGTATTACTTTCAACTTTTTTTGCGTTAAGTCACAAATGTCATACTCTTTTATTGCATATTTTATATTGGCAACACTGCTAGATGGTACTTGTGTATAATACAAAACATACTCGAGAAGTAAAGCTAGGTCATCTTGATGAGTCTATTACTTTCAACTTTTTTTAGCGTTAAGTCAGAAATTTCTATCTCTTTTATTGCATATTTTATATTAACAACACTGCGCGATGGTACTTGTGTATTATTCAGAACATACTCGAGAAGTAAAGCTAGGTCATCTTTATGAGTCTCTTACTTTCAACTTTTTTAGCGTTAAGTCACAAATCTCTATCTCTTTTATTGCATATTTTATATTGGCAACACTGTTCAATGGTACTTGTGTATTATACGGAACTTACTCGAGAAGTAAAGCTAGGTCATCTTGATGAGTCTATTACTTTCAACTTTTTTCAGCGTTAAGTAACAAATTTTCATCTCTTATTTCATATTTTATATTGACAACACTACTCGATACTACTTGTGTATTATACAGAACATACTCGAGAAGTAAAGCTAGTTCATCTTGATGAGTCTATTACTATCAAGTTTTTTAGTGTTAAGTCAAAAATTTATATCTCTTTTATTGCATATTTTATATTGACAACAGTGCTCGATGGTACTTGTGTATAATACAGAACATACTCGGGAAGTAAAGCTAGGTGGCTGTTTTCTACAGGTACAAGAATTCGCCTCCCTTATGCGAGCTCTATTAAAATTCTTTTCTTGGCATCTACATCTTTATTAGTATTAACTTTTTATATTGATATCACTGCTTAAATGGTACTTGTGTAATACACAGAACACAGTCGGGAAGTAAAGCTAGGTCAATTCAAGGTCATCTTGACACCGATGACTCTATTACTTTCAACTTTTTAGCATACTTCATTGCCAAAAACCATATTTTATATCGCCCACATCCCATAATGTGTACTTGTCTATTATAGCAACCAAGGCCGAGAATTAAAGCTATGTCAAGTCACATGTTTCAAACTGTTTCACCCCAAATGAGCTCCTAAAATGTCAATAAATCTCTGACGTTTCCTTTGTTCTGGCAACTGTGCACAGATACATTTTAAATTCCTATGAAGCCTATTGATTTTTCTCTCATGAATTTTTACAAAATCGGACCTCTATAAGTTCAACGTAATTCATGCCTGTATTAATTACATATAATCCTGCCTGCAAATTTATGATATTAAGTTATCATGGAATGTTCACGGGATGAAATTTTGTCACGGAAATTACGTAAATTCAAACTTATCAATTTCCCAGAAAGTCTTGTCTGATGATGTCACATCGTCCTGGTTGTAATCTAGCCCTTTCATGGACCTAGAAAGAGGGTTGGTTTTGTTAGTCCACGGATTGTAGGCCTCTGATTGACTGTGATCTTGTACGTGTTGTTTGCCCAACTTGTTCGTCCCTTTGTTCGTTCAGTGCCTCCTGATGCATCCCTACTGTAATACCCGGAGACTCTCACGCTCAAAACAGACCAGCAATGTCAGTGCAAGCCCCTATGCAACCTGGCAGAAAATATTAGAGAGTGGGCGGCCTCTCACACGATGACAAGCCCCACTGCCCAAGCCCCCCCCCCCCAAGCCCATGACATCGCTGCCCCCCCCACAAAAGATCATGAGGTAGCCAGCCCGTCCACCCTCCATCATGGTTTGCCGGGACCTTCAAGAGCCCACATCTTTTTGTCAACAGAGTTTGAAGAAGTAGGTATTTTTACTGCTCAGAGATTCTTTTTCTACCAGGACCAGATTATAGAAATATCTAAAGAAAACTAATTTTCACCTTTTTTCTTGCCATTTTTCTTTTTAACCTAATAAGGTTATATTTTGCCTGTCAGAGAGCCTTTTACTCTTTAGTTTTGTTTTTTGCTATTTTTCACTATTTTTCTATCAGCTTATCTTCTCTGCCTAGTAAAAGGCATTTTCCTAACTTCTTTCAGCTCTTCAAGGGAATTTATATCGTTTTTTAGGCTATTTAAGGAATATTTTACACTAATAAGTACTTGCTCGTTTTATATGTATGCCTATTCTCTAGAATATTAAAGTTTCCCCCACTCCATGTTTTAAAGGTTCTGCCCTTCAGAAATAAGGCTGTTTTTCGCCATTTTCAGGCTTTGAAGTGGATTTTCAAGCTAATAAGTGCTTACTCGTTTTATATGTATTGCTTTTCGCTAGAATATTAAAGTTTCCCCCACTCCATGTTTTAAAAGATTCTGCCCTTCAGAGATAAGGCTGTTTTTCGCCATCTTCAGGCTTTGAAGGGGATCGTTAAGCTAACAAGTGCTTACTCGTTTTATATGTATTGCTTTTCCCTAGAATATTAAAGTTTTCCCTACTCCTTGTTTCAAAAGACTCTACCCCTCAAAAATAATGACACTTTGTTCACTCTTTCAAGTGCCTACTATTCAGCTTATTTACGCCCCATTAGGTTTCAAGAGACTTGGCCCCCCTCAGGAATAAGGCTTTTGGCCTTTTCAAGCTAATAAAGCTATTTTTTATCACTCAGAGACATTAAAATGGCTTATTTCAAGGTTTATAATAAAGGGAACATTCATTTTATACCTAAGAATATGACTCAAAAATTTAGAGAGTCCCTGCTAGTTCCATTCATACCTATTTCTTTTTTTCCAGGCCGATAACGAGATCGATCGGCTCGTTACAAAATTCATTGGGAAAGCATCTGGAGCAGTCGAAGAAGCCTCCGACAAACTGGTAGCATGGGCCAATGCCTTTATAACCAAATGGCCAGAAGCAATTCCCCTTCGGTAAGTTTCCCATAATTATTTTTTTAATACAACCAAAAAAGTGTCCTTTAGAGCCTTGTAAAATATATAGAAGTAGTGTGGGCATATGGTCGGTAGTAAAGGGGGTTACACTTCCAAGAGGACATTACACCCTTTTATAATACACACAAAAGGCACCCTATGGAAGGAGTATTCCATTTATATCAGTAGTGAGGGCATAAGACACCTTTGAATTTCTAGGAGTAGTAGAGTGCATACAGTTGCAAGAGGGCATGGTACCCTTTCATTATGCATACAAAAGGTACCCTATGGAAACGGCATTCCATATATGTCAGTAGTGAGTGCATAGGACGCCTTTGCATTTCAATGAGTAGTTTTCTCTCTTTTTCATAGAAAAATACCTTTCAGTGAGCTAATATGCTCTTATTATTCTTCTAAGTCCAGGTAGCCTCGTTACCAGAGGTCACTGTTGAGATCTTGCTACCGCCATCGGAATTTCATGATAGTCTGTGTACAGGGCCCGTAGAAATTAAATTTAAGGGGGGCTTCAGTTCGAGGGTGAGTCAGGATAGTTTGGGGTTCTCCGCAATTGACTTTAACACCTTATTGTGGGATCTTGGCACCAGCAAAGAATTTTTGCACAATTTATTGGAAAAACTGCCAGTAAGCCACTTCGAGACAACCCCTCACAGTGATAAGGGACAAAGTAAAGCTGGCTCGCCCCCAGTGTTAGATAATTTTTAATTATCAGATACCGCTTGCGAAATATTCATATGCATAGAGCCGAGTTTTGTGATCCATTTAATTCCCTGTCATGTGGTAGTACTCAAACGGACTCTATAGACACAGCCCACTAAAACGTCAGCATGATTCGGGCACTTTTTGAAAAACATTCACGGGAGGCGGGAGGACAGGATTCTTTAAAAACTTCCATCATGTTTAAAATTATTTTTTTTAATGCAAGTTTGGGTGTTTTACGTAACCATCATATAAAAAAAAATGCAGACGCTGCACCCTGACTCGAATAATTATAAGGGTGTGTTCTCGGATTGGGTGGGTGAAATTTTTAATAGTATGGAGGGGTATAATGAGAATGGGAGTGGGCTATCAGTATTATTTATAAAAAAAAAATTAGTGGTTAACATTACTAAACTTAAAATAGAGTTTGCTTTAAGAGGTGGGAGGGGGAGTTTAAAAAATATAATAGAACTTTAAAAACTACTAGAGGTGTACAACACTTTTGTTTCGACACAGGCTTGGAGTGATTCAAGTATTCCGTCCTTGTGGCAGGACATAAGCCTATGATGATGGATGGTATTAGCAGGACAATGTTGAACAATTGGACAGTAAATGAGAATGCGGAGGGTTCTAAATTTCCTAAAGTTGATTTTACTTGTTTAAATGGGCATTATCCAGTAAAACTTAGGGGGATTGACATTTTTGAATGGGCAAATGAACATTTAAAAGTCCGGGTTACAGTTTTACAGTTTGACGAAAAATTTGAAGATGGGGAATTTAGTGATTAAAAGGGGTAATTTATTCCTTAAGCGCACCGTTCATTGAATAAGTGAAGCACTGGGTATGGCGTCTCTCTGATCCTGCAAAAGATCCTGAATCAATTGGACATTTCTTTCTTATTCCACTTATTATTCAGGTTTTATGTGAAGGTAAAAATCATACAACACGCTATTATTCCCAATGTGTCAATCTAGGTTTTATACTGAATTAAAATAAAATAATCCTTTGAGACACTGCAAGCGTCATGGGTACCAGTCTTTGGAAACGGTTTCAGGGGGCAATGCCACCTTGTGGCTCTAAACCTTTCAGAGTGCACTATTGAAGAGCAACAAGGTGACACTGGAAATTGAAGCTGCTCTCACGGATGAGTAGGATCCGTCTTGAATCATGTGAAAAAACACGAGGCCATTGCCCTCTCTTTTGCGCAAGCGTGAAGAGATTCAAGTAATACCTTGCAATTGGTAGATTTTTTTGAGACGTTGGGTGGAGAAGATAATGTTGGCACAGCTATGGTTGCTCTCATTAAAGCAGCAAATGAGGTCATTTCACGGCTGCGTCATACGCACTATCCAATGAATCTATCACCAGGAGACGAGTTGACTATTAAAGAACAAGACATTTGCTGGATTTGTAAGAAAAAAATTACTGAGGGGGATGCGAAAACCCGGGATCATGATCATTTATGGCAAGAAATTTCATCAACGGGTAACTTTCGGAGGATCGCACATAAATTGTGTAATTTAAATGTTAAGCAACAGTACTTTTTACTGGTTTACATACAAAATTCCAATTATGATTTGAAATTCATATTACCATTGTTGGCACGATTGCAAAAAGGTGAAGTTGTAGATGGCGCACGGGAAGATGGTTCTTTTTCATATAGCATCATACCGAAATCATCTGAGCAGTTGGTAATCTTAGAATTTAAATGGCAAACAATTGATAATGGTAATTCGTACTGGAATATAATACGTTTCCTTGATTCCTTTAGTTTCTTCCCCCAATTCCTAAGTAAATTGATTCAAATACAGAAAAGTGACGATTTTAATAGTTTCCCCCAATCTTAAACAGTTCTTTTCAGATGAGAAACTGTATGATTTATTAACGTGTAAGGGCATATACCCTTACGAGTACTACAGCTCCGCCTCGAAGCTAAGTTAGGAAAAATTGCCACCAATCGCAGATTTTTATTATTCACTTCGCGATTGTCAATGTACTATTGCTGATTATGAATTTGCCAATAGGGTTTGGGCAGAGGGTGGATGTAAAAATGGGTGGGATTATTGTAAGATGTACCTGGCAAGTGATGGATTGTCCTTGTTAGATATTGTCTGTAAAAACACGGATAAAATTCATAAAGAGTTAGGGTTGTATTTGGGGTTTTATTTCATCACTCCTCATTTGGTAATGGATTTAATTCTTAAAATCAGTAATGCAGCAATAGGTCTGATCACCGACGTGGATCAGCACCTATTTTTACAGAGATTCATGCGGGGAGGGTATTTTTTCCAAGGGGATCGTATCTTTGAAACTGACCCGAATGGACAACGCACCGGTGAAAAGTTGGACACCATTTTCTTAGATATGAAACGTCGGCAACGTCTCACTTTTATTTGCCGTGTGGGAATTACCATTGGCTTGACACTCCTTTTGCTCCAGATTTCCCCAATATTCACACTTTTTAGGAAAATGGACCACAAGGATGGTTTTTTGAAATTGATGATGAAATATCTCTGGAGCTTCATGACTCGGTAAAAGACTTTGTTTTCCCATGCATTAATAGACTAGTGCCTAGGGAATCTCTGAGTCCCTAAAATTTATCATTAGTAGAAAATAAAGGCATGCATTGGACACCTTCAAAACAAAAGCTTACTGCCGACCTGGAGCCAAAACAGAATATTGTTGTACACCACTTTTTTTTGCGATGGATGCTTGCCAACGGTATCAATGTCACAAAGATTCATAGAGCCCTCCAGTTTGACCAAAAACCTTACATGAAGAGATTTTTTGACACTTTTGTCAAAAAACAGTCTCAAGCAAAAACGAAGGTCGAAAAAGACATCTTTAAACTTATTTTAGATTCGGCCTTTGATAAAATGTTTGAGAGCGTGCGTAACAAGAGTCATTGTGACGTTGTCACTGACCCAAAGGAATGTGCCAGAATCATTGCAGATCCTAACTTCACATCATTCAGGATCATAGACTCGTATATGGTGTTCTTACATAGAGAAAAAGAAATTTAGTTTTAAATGAAAACATTGCCGCTGGCAGGGCCATTTTAGAAATTTCAAAGAAAATTATGTTGGAGCTTTATTACTATGTTTGTAAGCGCCAATAATCTAGGGAGGGACAAGTTCAAGTTTATAGAGGGAATACAGATTCTTTATTGTTAAGAGATAAGACCGATAATATATTGGAAGACTTGGAAAATGGAGAGTACATTAGCTCTCGATGAATTACACAAACTGGGAAGAGTTCTGCTTCCCAGAGCTGGTGAAACGCCAGGCCCCAAATCAATTGTGAAAATTAAAATCAGAGACGGGAAGTGACCATGCATCGCATGGTCTATTTCCTTGTCCGAAGGTGTACTGTGTGGAAACGCAAAATGAGACTACCAAAAAAGTCTGCAAGGGGGTTGCCATTATACTATGTAAAGGAAATTTCAACATGAGTGTTTATAGGAACTGTATAGAATAAAATTTTAGTTCCAAGAGCGAGTGTCATGGCCTTTCGCTCTTTAAAATACAAAAACTATACAGTTCGAGTCGAAAAAAATGCCGGGTCAACCATATCGAACAAAGTCTGTGTACTCGAGGGTGGTGTGACAGTGCTAACACATAGCCATTATCTTACTTCAGATCGAGTTGAATGTGTAAATTATAGGAAGTAACTTGGTCCGGAGAAAGCTCTTTAGTTGTGGGAGGGGGCCTTCTTTTTTGGGGGGGAGGGACATTTTCTCCATCACGAGCTCTGCCTCTGGCACTGTCTTTTTTCAAAATTAATTTTTTTGGGTGTTTTATATTTATAATTTTATTTTCATTGCGCAAAGCAGTAATTTTCAAGTTTTTTAAGTGTTTATTACTTGTTATCGACAGGGCCTCGTTTCCGCCCACTCCAGGTGCCGGTTCGGCCTCTCAGCCGTGATGAGTGCCGGCTCAGATGCTTTTAGCGCTGGCCTCCTCTGATCGTGATAAAGAGTTTATTTTTTAATGTTGTAAATATATGTTCTTAAGTTGTGTATATATATGTGAATTAAAGAAACCATGTATATTTTATTTTGACTATTTATTCTCAGATTGGGAGTAGTATAGGTTAGTTTAATTTTGACATTGGAAGAATATGTATCAATTTAAAACACTGTTCAGATCGTTTCCTTGTGGACAGTCCATTTCCGGCAAAACAATACTTTCAAGGAAAATAATTCAAAATCGTGATAAATTTTTTTTAGAGAATCTGAAAAATATCTATTATTGCTATAGTATATGGCAAGAAGCCTATGATAAAATAAAAAAGATTGATCCAAGCTTAAAATTTATACAAGGGGTTGACATATTTACTAGTATTGTGCCAAACTCGTGGTTGGTTATTGACGATTTAGCCGAATCTATTGAAGAATGATCGCAAGAAATGTTACAACTATTCACGGTCTGGTCCCATCACAAAAAAAAACTCCTGTAACTATTTTTCTCAATAATCCTTTTCATCAGAGTAAAAATATGAGAATACAAGCTTTGAATTATATCTACTATATCCTCTATGGAGTTTTTCGTGATTCAATTTCTCTTATAACTCAAAACATACAAATCTACCCTGGCGATCCCAAATTTTCACTTTTCACATACAATCAAGAAACTAATAAGCCTTATGGTTGCATAATATTGGAACTGGATCAAAACACACCCAAAGATTTGAGTGTAGTCATTGATATTTTCAATAATGAAATTACTGTATATCTACCTGTAAATAGTAAAAAAAGGTCATTATTCGCTATCATGACATTGAAGAGGCTACATGAACACCGACATTTATTTTCTGTGCTAGCCAATTCAAAACAACGACTTAAAAAGCAATTGTCAAGCATGGTGTTGACAAGGGATTTATTAATCTCTTGTCATAACTTTGTTTAAATTTAACAGAAGGTAATGTTCAACTGTCAGGTCGTGTTAAGCAGCGGAATAAGCAAAATAGATCACTTCCACGTGCTCTAGCTTGCAAAAGGTAAGCAAATTGCAAGAGGAAATGTCTTGTTCAAGCAGATGGTAATTTCTTTTCAGTGTTACTACCGTAATCAACAGACTTGTAAACACTATTCTCTAGAAATGGCTAAACCCTATAATTTGACGCTGATTGGACTTGCTCTTTCGCCCAAAGAGCACTTTGAAGATAATATTGATAAATTTATTAACAATGAAACAATTGCCGATGATGAAAAATTGATTTTGCTTCAAAATGCCCTTCGTCGTGTCAACAGACATAAGCCTTATCGTGAAAAACCGCTCAAAAGCAATGTCATTGATCAACCTTCTGAAAGTTTTAAAACTTTGAAAAAAGAAGATTTATTAACAAGTGTTTTGGACTTGTTGCCTCAATCTTATCGTGAACAAGGACAAAGACTCTTGGTGTATCTCACTGAATATGGACAAATTGATGAGAAAAAGATTGAAGTTATAATTCAGGGCAAACCCTAAAATTTCATTGATTTATTATCGGATCTGATTGCAAGTCGTAAAAGAGTCAAATCCTTTGATTATCATTTATATAATTTTTTAAAGTCGTCAAATTTTCATACAAGTTTTATCGGCAATAAGCAAATTCTAAAGGAATTAAAAGATCATAGTCAATTAAAGGAAGAAGAACATTTTAAATCTTTCTTGGAAAACGTACCTAGTGGCGATTTGACACCGGTAGCTAGACAAAAGCGAAGACGTATTGATTCATCCCGTAGTATACAAAAGCGCACCGGACGGTTACGATCAAAACAGATCAAATTTTGAAAGATGTTTATGAAAATATTTGAGAACCAAGATGTTTAAGTTCTCCCTTTACACTTTTTAGGGTTATCAGATTTAAAAAGAAGCTAGTAAAAGAGTATTTACAAAAGGAATCCAGTCTTACTCTACATCATAATCATAGGAATAGAAGTTGTGACTATCAAAAAACTAAAGCCTTTTACCCTCTGCATATATTACAAGCAGATCTTTTGACTTTAGACGAGATTCAGAGACGTCATAATAAACCCTACAAGTATATTTTACTTGCATTAAGTGTTTTTAGTCGGTATATATATGCAGTTCCATTGCAGTCAAATAGAGGCAATGAAGTTGCTAAAGCCCTTCAATCCATCTTTGAACAACATTCATATAAAAAAATTCAAACAGACCGTGGAAGAGAATTTGTTAATCCAAATGTAAAGCAGGTTTTATTGAAATATAATACAATGCTCTATCATATTCATAGTCTTATAAAGGTGGCATTGGCTGAACGTTTAATACGAATCATTCGACTTTTAATTTCAAGATATTGCACGTTGAAAAATACGGCTGCATTTTTTCATGACTTAGATAAAATTATGTTTATTCATAATCAATGTCCTCATCGATCCTTATTCAATGCTAGCCCTCTTGAAGTTCATCATAGCGAGAACACATATTTCCTTAAACTATATTCTAATGAAAAAGCAGGGAAGAAAAATTTTAATGTTGGTGATACGTGTCGAATTAATCATCAAGAAATATCTTTGAAAAGGGAAAATACTTGTGGTCCACTGAACTTTTTAAAGTGTCAAAAATCCTAGACACTAAACCTATGACGTATTGGTTTTTCTATATAAAAGATGAAGAGATTCTCGGTGGTTTTTATGATTATGCATTACAAAAAGTTGGAAATAGTAAAATTGATCAAATTAAAAAGGTATTGAAGACTCGTACTTGCAAGGGTAAGCGACAGTTGCTTGTTCACTGGCTAGGATATCACTCTTATTTTGATTCGTGGATACCCCCTGAAGACGTTCGTAATGTCTGAAGATTTTTATGTGACATTCATGTCCAATGTTTTCGATCTTGTTTATGACGATTTGAATAAAACGAGGAATTTTTGGACAGAACTTTCCCCCGCCATTAAAATTGAGGGAAGGTACGAAGTTGCTCTTGTAGATTGTATTCTTAAAAATACATATGATATCCTAAGAAATGATCAAGTATACAGTATAAAAATTAGACCCATAATTGGCCAATTGTTAACGATCAATGTGCAATTGAAAATATGAATTTAGTTGAATATCCCATTGCCACATTATCATATAAGGAGTTTCGGACTATGAAAGAATTGTTCCGTGCTATCAAAAAAAATTTCATATCGTAAAAATAGTTTCAATTAAACTATTCAGAGGAAGAGGGTAAAATCTACATAAGTTCACCCATTGACAATGAAAAGGTTATTCTCACAGATAATCTAAGAGAAGCGCTTGGTTTTAAACATAATGTAATCAACGGTAAAAGTGCAGGAAGCGCTAGTGGCATGATTTGAGTCATTTTCGCAAAGTATCTGCCCGCCTTCTAATTGGACAGCTATATATTTCCTTATGCATCCTTCGTTGAGAGATCAAGAGTTGTCAATCACCAATGTCCCGCTCTTAAATGTTCTTGAACAAAAATATCTAATGACCATATTCATCACTACGTTATAAAACACCAGTAATTGAATGTCATTTTCAACCCATCATAGGCAGCGCAATAGCGCTGCCAAAAAAAGAATGATTTTGCCACAATGTTTTTTTTCCCCATACTCGGGCACATTGTATCGAAGGAGGTGTCGTAGAAACTTCGAAAAGGGCTCTTTCGATTGGAAATTGGAGTGGTTAGTGCCCTTTTTAATAGTCGAAAGTGATTGGAGGGCAACTAGGCCCCCTCTCAAGCCCACCTTTTCCTCAAACACATCCAATCAAAATTTTGAAATTGTCATTTTATTCAACGTATTTTTAAGTTCTGTAAATTAGATCTTTGAGGATGACAACCCCATCAAAGCACTCAGGACAAGGGTTGTAAGTTATGCCTAGGGGGCATATAAAGTTTTTATAGAACGTGTTGTGTCAGAAACTTTTAAAAGGGCTAATTCGATTAGAAATTGAAATGGCTAGTACACTTTATAATAGTCGAAAGTAATTGGAAGGCAACTAAACACATCCTTCCCCAAACACATCCAATCAAAATTTGGAGATAGCCATTTTGTTCCGCGCAGTTAAAATTCAGGAAATTATACCTTTGAGCAGGACACTCCCCCCGCAGTCTTCAGGGCAAGGGTTATAAGTTATGCCATTGGGGTATATAAATTTGTATTGAAACCTTTGTCGTAGAAACTTGAAAAAGGGCTCATTTGATTGGAAGTTCAAAGGTCTATTGCCCTTTTTAATAGTCGAAAGTGATTTGAGGGCAACTAACCCCCCTTTCTCTCCCACCTTTTCCCCAAACACATCCAATCAAAATTTTTAGATAGCCATTTACTTCAGTGTTCTGAATTTCCAGATAAAAATTATGTTTTTGAGGAGGACACTCCCCCACAGCCTTCAGGGCAAGGGTTGTAAGTTATGCCCTGTGGGCATATAAGGTTTTTATAGAACGAGTTTTCGTAGAAACTTCAAAAAGGGCTGATTCGATTGGAAATTGAAAGGGCTATTGCTCTTTTTAATAGTCGAAAGTGATTGGAAGGCAACTAACACCCCTTCCACGCCCACCATTTCCCCAAACACATCCAATCAAAATTTTTAAATAGCCATTTTGTTCGACACAGTTTAAAGTTCAGGAAATTATATCTTTGAGCAGAACACTCCCCCAAAAGTCTTCAGGGCAAGGGTTATAAGTTACGCCCTGGGGGCATAAAAGACTTTTATTGAAATCTTTGTCGTAGAAACTTCAAAAATGGCTCATTCGATTGGAAATTCAAAGGGCTAGTGCCCTTTTTAAGCGTCCAAAGTAATTGGAAGGCAACTAACACCCCTTCCACGCCCACCATTTTCCCAAACACATCCAATCAAAATTATGAGATAGCTATTTTGTTTCACGCAGTTAAAGTTCCGGAAATTTTACCTTTGGGCAGGACACTCCCCCGCAGTATTCAGGGCAAGGATTATAAGTTATGTCCTTGGGGTATATAAATTTGTATTGAAATCTTTGTCGTATAAACTTGAAAAAGGGCTCATTCGATTGGAAGTTCAAAGGTCTAGTGCCCTTTTTAATAGTCGAAAGTGATTCGAGGGCAACTAACCCCCCTCTCACGCCCACCTTTTCCCCAAACACATCCAATCAAAATTTTTAGATAGCCATTTTATTCAACTTAGTTGAAAGTTTTGGAAATTAGGACATTGAGGATGAAAACCCATCCCCCCACAACCCTCAGGGCAAGGGTTGTAAGTTATGCACTGTGAACATATAAGGTTCTTATAGAAAGCGATGTTTTAAAAACATAAAAAGAAACTTATTCAATTGCAAAATGAAAGGGCTAGTGCACTTTTAATAGTCGAAAGTGATTGAAGGGCAACTAACCCCCCTCTCACGCCCACCATTTCCCCAAACACATCCAATCAAAATTTTGAGATATCTGTTTTATTCAACGTAGTCGAAAGTTCTAGAAATTAGGTCTTTTAGGATGATAACCCTATCAGAGCCCACAGTGCAATGGTTTTAAGTTATGCCCTGGGGGCATATAAGGTTTTTATAGAAAGTTGTTGTAGAAATTTCAAAAGGAACTCATTTGAATGAAAATTAAAATTGCCCTTTTTAATTATCAAAAGCGAGTGGGGAGTAATTAACCCCCCTTTCACGCCCACCATTTCCCCAAACACATTCAATCAAAGTTTAGAGATTGCCATTTTGTTCAACGTAGTTGAAAGTTCTGGAAATTATGTATTTAAGGATGACAAAGCACCAAGAGTCCCCAGGGCAAAGGTTTTAAGTTATGCCAGGGGGCATATAAGGTTTTTGATGATAGAATTGTCGTAAAAACTTCAAAAGGGGCTTATTCAATTGGAAGTTGAGAGGGCTATTTCATTTGTTAATAGTCGAAAGCGAGTGGAGAGTCATTAAACCCCCTCTCACGCCCTCTATTCCCCCAAACACATCCAATCAAAATTTTCAGCTAGCCATTTTGTTCAACGTAGTAGAAAATTCTGGAAATTAAGTCTTTGAGGATAACGCCCCCAGCCCTCAGGGCGAAGGTTGTAAGTTATCCCCTGGGGGCATATAAGGTTTTTATTAAAAACTTTTACAAAAAATTTAAACAAGAAAAACAGGTTTTAATTTTTATAAAGCAGTGAATTCAAATAAAACACTTGATTAAACAAAAAAACTCGGAATATTTCGGCCCCACGTCCGGGAGCTTTTCTCAACGAAAAAAAAATTGAAACAAAAATTTTTTGTTTCAGTTTTTGTTTCAATTGTTTTTTCTTTTTTTTTCAGTTGTGAAAGGACCCCGGTCGTGGGGCCGAAATATTTGGAGTATTTTTGTTTAATCAAGTGTTTTATTTGTTTTAACTGCTTTATAAAAATTAAAACCCGTTTTTCTTGTTTAAATTTTCTGTAAATGGAAAAGCAGTGTGGTCTAACAAATTATTTATTGAAAACTTTGTCGTAGAAACTTCAAAAGGGCTCATTTGATTGGAAATTGAAAAGGCTAGTGCCTTTTTTAATAGTTGAAAGTGATTGGAGAAAGACTAAAGCCCCTCTCACGCCCATCATTTTTCAAGACACATCCAATCAAAATTTTGAGGTATCCATTTTGTTTAACGTAGTTGAAAATTTTGGAAATTAGGTATTAGAGGATGACAACCACCCTCACAGCCCTTAGGGTAATTGTTGTAATTTTTGCCGTGGGGTCATATAAGGTGTTTATAGGAAGTGTTGTCGCAGAAACTCAAAAAGGGCTCATTTGATTGAAAATAGAAAGGCCTAGTGCCATTTTTAATAGTCGAAAGTGATTGGAAGGCTTGACATTTTTATAGTAAAGATCGATGTGGGCATAATGTATTAATTTTTTTTGTTGTTATTGTTTAGTCCAGGACACTTTGTATCGAAGGAGTTGTCGTAGGAACTTCGAAAAGGGCTCTTTCGATTGAAAATAGAAAGGGCTGATGCCCTTTTTAATAGTTGAAAGGTATTGGAGGAAAACTAAACCCGCTCCCACGCCCCCACTCCCATTTGACTTTATGTTTAAAAACTAAATGTTGCCATAAGATTAAATCAAAATGCACTGTGTTAATGCTTATTCTCAATAAGGCATCTCAGCAGTATCTCAAGAACGACTGAGGGTATTATGTTCAAACTTTCGGGGTTACTTCTGCTCTTAAAATTTAACCAAATAAAAATAGCATAAGTGTATCCAAGCTATCAAAGAAAGTAAACAGATTTTTTCCGAATGGTATAAAGTTTTCCATTTCAGGTCAACTAGAGGAGATATGAAACTAAATTAAACACTACTATTTATGTCCAGATTTTTAAGAAAGGGTATGCTGTTAAAAATTGCTGAAAAATTTTCTCCAGCATACAAATAGCAGGCTAAACTATAAATTCTTTAAAAAAACAAAAATATTTAAAGTTCTATTTTCTTTTTTTCTGAATAGATTATGTCAATATAAAACGAACAGAAATTAATTTAAAAAAAATTATTCCACAAAATAAGTTTTGGAAAGAAAAGTAAAGAGCTCCAATTAACAAAAAATGAGCAAAAATAATATCAAATAATCTACCAAGCGTTAGACTACTACAAATCAGCATCGATAAATAAATGAAACCTTAAACGAACAGAAATTACAATAAATAACCGAGTCAAACTCAAAACGAGCAGAAATTAACATAAGTTGGGCTCAAAACCCCTATACCTTCCCAAGGCCAGAACAAAATTTGTACTTTACGGAAAAAAATATAAATGTTTTTACTTTTATAAGTTTAATAAATCAAATACTATTAACATTTGATAACTGAATATCAATATATGTATATTAAACTGACAATGCAAATTCATTTGTATTTTTTTCAGTACAGTGCAAATTATTTTCTAGCCTTGGGATGGCATAGGGG
The DNA here is from genome assembly GCF_049724085.1 of Artemia sp. Qi Xiang Cuo. Lineage (NCBI taxonomy): Eukaryota > Metazoa > Arthropoda > Branchiopoda > Anostraca > Artemiidae > Artemia > Artemia sp. Qi Xiang Cuo. The sequence goes on along the minus strand of NC_142800.1, from coordinate 38,449,976 downwards.
TTTTGAGCCCAACTTATGTTAATTTCTGCTCGTTTCGTGTTTGACTCGGTTGTTTATTGTAAAAACTGTCGGTTTTGGGTTTCATTTGTTTATCGATGCTGATTTGTGGTAGTTTAACGCTTGGTAGATTATTTTATTTTATTTTTGTACATTTTTTATTTAATGAAGTTCTTTACTTTTCTTTGAAATACTTATTTTGTGGAAAAAAGTTTTTTAAATTAATTAAGTGTAATGGCTAATAGATCAGTGACATGGCAGTTTTTATGTCCTGATATTGATTTACTATGTTGCTACTCTTGGACCACGAAACTTGGGTCATAGAATGGACTTTTATAAGAGTTGTTCGTCAATGTCTGGGTACGGTCTTGGCAGTTGGTTTGCTAAGCTATTTCGTTCTGCAATACCTTTGGCAAGAAAATATATTGCACTGGTTGCAGCGGATTTTGTGTCCTCTACATTACACGATTGGGGCAGAGGGAAGGCAATTAAAGAAAGTGTTTCGCAAAATCTCAGGTTGAGCTCGCGATCCCTCGGCGAGTGATTGAAAAAACATGGAAAAGGCTTAGAGGTAAAAGGCTAATACATGGAGGTATGGCTATTGGATATGAATATAAAACAAATAGTGATACAACCAATATTCATAGAGACGCGACAACTACAGATTTACATCTAGTTGGGAAACTAAATCATGAGATATATAATATACCTCAATGGCTACCTCTTAATGTAGAGATTGATATAAAACTAAAACTCGCACCATTCTATTATATTACGCGAGAAGTACTGGACGCTGAACCTGATGTAACAGTCCCTCTCACCTTGGCAACACTTCGTGTACAGAAAAAACAAGTTATGAGTTCTGTGGCATTGGCAAGTGAAAAATTTAGAACCTCTGGAAGTAATTTCATATTGGCCGTGCCTCTTAAAATCACAGATCAACGTCATATTGCTAAAGGTACGCGTAGCTATACCGATTCATCATTTATCAATGGTGCACTTCCTTCAACACAAGCATTGGCTTTTGTAAAAAGTGCTAGCGCTGTTGGATCATGGACAGATTCCCCGCATAAATTTGAACTGTTTGTACTTTCATCGCTTGTTTGTAAAGTAAATAGAATTCCTTTCTTCAATTTATCCTTTGATAAATCCTACAGGAACCCCTACGAATTAACAATGCAATCCCTAGATCAAGATTTGCAATTATTCAAAAATGGTTTAAGTGAAGAAATGTTTGCTAAAGCGCGCGGCATTATTGTATTAAATTTGTCCGGTACTCAAGATATGAGTATTGTCCGGACGGGAAATGCGCGGTTAGAGTGTACTTTTGCCAAACCATTGGAGTAAAGTATTGCATTAATCTCACTAAATCAATTTGAAACCTATTGGGAAATAACCCCTGACGGTAGTGTTTTATTAGACTTGGCGCCATGAAGACGAATCAAATAATCGAGGTATTTAACATGGACCCCTGCATGTTCAAATATAATTTCTATTGCATACCTTCAGATTTCCTTGAGCGTATGCAACATATTAACAATGCCCTTATTATTGTTAATAGCAGTCCTTCCACTGTAAAGACGGGGCATTGGTTATGCATCTTTCAAACAATAAGCAATATAATATTTTTTTATCCGCTTGGCCTAGCGTATAAATTCTACATACCTCATATTAAAAATTTTCTTGAGCAGAGCAGAAAATCTATTATTCAAAATCAGAAGCGGGTACAAGATTTATCAACGAAAAGCTGTGGTTTTCATGGTCATCGAAAAGCCCATTTTAGGGTTAGCCGGGAGCCTCTTGTAATTTCCACCACCACCTTAGGCACTCTAGGTCCCGTTTTATCAATACTTTCAATATTCAATAAGGTATAAGTATCCATGTTAACTGTTCCACTTCCAGAAAGAAACTGATCCATGATCAATAGTTTCTATACCTGGGAACATGTCTAAACATTATTTTGCCTAGTAACAAGACATGTGCTTGAAACGAGGATGTGTCACTTGACGTCAAATGGATGTCCTGGGAATTTTATAGGAGTGTTGTTACGTCAGAGGGCTTGTAATAGAAAAACAAAGGGAGTGTGTCACAGAAAAACAAAGAGATGTGTTACTGAAAAACAAAGGAGGGTGTGTCACAAGACGAAACATACGCTAAAACAGGGGTTGAGCTACACTTATTGATTTCCCTGTGTTAATTTCCCTATTATTGCTACTTTTCCATTATACCCACCACATTCTAAGCAATAATGTCTGGACTCTTGCCAAGGGTGGAAATGTCACCAACTAGAAACAGGTGCGAGTGGCTAGGAACAGCTGACCGCATTGTACAGGTGCAAGGCTGTGTACCGTGACGTCAGAGGGCTTGTCACAGAAATTCTATGGGAAAAGGGAGGGCATGTCACAGATATTCACGTGACCTAACCTAACCATTAAACTCTTACCAAGGACATTGAACTCTTGCCAAAAATGGGAATCTTGCCAACCGGGGACTGGTGCGACGGGCTAGGAGCTACACTTCTTAATTTCCCTGTGTCAACTTCCCTATCTCTGTCATTAAACCAATGGAGGGGTACTACTCAGGCCTTTGTTGTTGTTTTTTCTTGGGGAGGGTGGGGGAGGGGAAAAATAAACCTTAAAAAATGCATTAAAATCGTGAAATTGATTATATTCCCTTATGATTTATGGGAATATTTCTGGGTATTTGTATGGAATCTAGTACACACGCAAAATGTGAAGTTTGGTTAATGCTAATGAAATAAAACAAAATAGGATGAAAATATAATAGTTTAGAAACAAATTTGGGCTATATATTTGCACATTAGGAGGGGTGGGGCAAAGCATAGCATATATTGAAATGCGTAGCCTAACCTAACCTTGGTACCTTTTTTTTGCCCCTTCGACCCCAAAAACTAAAGATTAAATAGTTTCCACAAAGTGAAAAACAACTCACTAGCTAGTGGAAACCCGGTCTTGAATAGCATCTTTGATATTCTATATGCGTTTCTCTTCACGTGTGTACTAGAATCCATACAAGTGCCTATTTCTGGTCTACGTTGTTATTATGAAAGTAAAGAGTAACATTATATCCAAAAGTTAGCAGAATTAGTTCCGTATAAGAGTGGGATTGCCCTTTCCTCATCCACACCTCCATCTCGTGGTCAAAGAATGTCTCATCCACACCTCATGGTCAGGGCCACCTCATGGTCATGGGGGGGATGAATCCATCTAGCACCCCGTTTTAGATTAGAATTACTGCGAATGAAAAGAAGAATATGGTAGCCATTGTAGGGATTAGTACCATATATTTATTGTGGACTTAATTCGTTATGAATAGACTTTGTCAAGATTTTTATGCATGCCTAAACTGCAAATTAAAATTTTTAGGTGATTGCAGCCCAGAGTACGCGTCGATTATTCATTAGTTTTGCTCAAATGTTAGCAACCCCTGGGAAGCACAGACATCAAGTTTATCCGGTACACATGTCTGAAAGTTGAAGTCCTTTGCTTTGGACCGGGTTTGCGCAACAAAACCAAATTCGAGAATTTAGATTTTTTTTTGCTTGCAATGCTTTGACCTCTTAAGCATCTAAGAATGTCCTCTTTTAGACTAGAACCCCTTATCTTTGGGTCAAAATTGAAGAGTATCACATCGCACCTTTTTTGATTTGCTTCAATTCTATCCATTATCTTATCATACTTTGCAACTTCCATTTTCAGCTCACCAACTTCCGGATCTGTATTTTCCGATCTTTTTTCCACTTTATAAATTTTGTTATTCAGAGATTCCGAAATTGAAGAAAATTCCATGGATAATTTTTCTACCTTTTTACACAGGGGATCCAGTTTTTTAAGCTCAATCGACATTTCACTTAATTTCTTTAAAATCTGTAGCTGGACTTCCGTTGATTCCGTCATCTTGATGGTAATTACTAGCTACTAAAGACTGGACGGTATGAAAACCGAAAATTAGATATGCATAAGAGATTTTACTGTGCAAAAATGGGGCGGTAATCTTTTGATGAATAAAAACGGTTTAGAAGGCGGCCCTTAACATGACTCTGCAAAATTTGAATAGCAGGGTTTCAAGCTCTCACCGGATTTTAAAAGACAAAACCACAAAAACTGTAAAAAGCGGACAGATATGGAGAATTTTGTTTCCCTCTCAGCATAAGCCTTTAGTCAAATTGAGAAAAGACTAGAGATTGAAAAAAAGAAGAAGAATCAATTAAAGAAAACGTAAGGACGTTTGATAAAACATTGACAGGAAAGAATACACTTATTTAGCAAGGGCACCGGCAGGAAGTTTTCCAGGGGGGCAGACACCAAAACAGCAGTGGTGGTTGGGAGACAGGGAATATATTTCAGGATATTTTGTTCGTAGGAATTAGTTTATTTTTAAGTACTCGTAGTGAAAAACTCACAAATCAAATGAGCAATTAAATTATATGCAAATGAAACAAAATACAGTAAAGTTTAAACAACAAGGATTACTGGCAAAGGGGTCAATTTATTAAATCAATAATATATGTAATTATTATACATTTAATTTTAAAAGAAAATCAGATTCAAAACAAAATTACAGAGATTTATTCCTTCCATACATTTTAACAGATGTAGACTTGTCTTTATGCAATATTCTACTCCCTAGAATAGTTTATAGAAAGAGTAGAGATACTAAAAAATCATCCTGCCTCCATAGATACCACGTCTTGATTTTATACCGGCTATGTAAACTTTACCTCTTTCATACCAGGATAATTCTCTACCTCGAACTTAAATCCCTTTTATATTCAGACATTTAAAAAATTTACAGAACAGCGAAAGAAAAACAAAATTTAAACTTAATATCCAGCTGTCAAATTGATCCTCTTTCTTTTTATTAGCCTATTCAACTGAACAAAATGAACAGATTAACAAAAGAAGAATCTGTGACAGATTTTGTCACAGAAGAATCTTATGAAATAGTTTGTGAAAAAAAAAATTGGAAGTAAAAAGTGACTTGGGCCAATATTCACCAAAACTAAAAATGGAATTCTCTTGACAATTGCTAGACCGACAATATTGGTTTTTTATGCTGATTCTAAATATATAAAATTATTTCAGTTTATTGTTACCCACCCACAGCTAAAAATTTGAGAAGATTTACCTAGTTAAAAAAAAAAGGTGAACACCCCGAGGAATGTGAGTGATCTTATTGAAAATTCCTTAACAAAAAGAATCATATCAGAGAACTCTGCGATAGAGGTTTCAAGCTCCAATCTTCAAAATGTGGATTTTGCAATTTTTTTCAGAAGAAACATCATCGATACATGTTTATTTGTTTTGCTTTTTACCTGGGGTGATTTTTTCAAAGAGAAGGTCCAATATAATTCGGAGGGAGCTCATTCGAACGTAAATTGAAAGCTCTTTTTAAATGACCACACACGGTGGGCCAGAGGAAAGTTTAGTTTTCTACCATTTTATGGTACCAAACTATGACTTCACCCTTAAGAGGACGAATTTTCAATCAATTTAAAAATATGAGATACTAATTGATTTAAAAGTGCCAATAACTATATTTTATACTTCCCAGCTGCAAAAGAAGTAATGCCAAACGGTGGCAGTACTGGATTCAACCAAGTTGATGCACTTTATTTGTAATGAAATTAGGCTATGTTTGGTGATCTGTAATTGCATACCAGCTACAATGAGGAGTGAGTGAGTCATCCCTTAGGTGGGGATTGGGTGGATTCCTAAAAAAAAGTACACATTAATGGATACACTGCTTACTCTTCATGAGGCTTCAGATAAACGTTAAAAGAGATAGAGAGGAGTCGGAAATAATTAAAATGATTCTCTTTACAGCTAAAATTTTTGATTACCATATTCACCAGCACAGAAGGGGGAAAAAACAAGGCAGGCCATCATCTGCCCCGCCAGTAAATTTCTTTGGAGTGGCAAATACTGCTATGAACTTAGTTTTCATCAATTTAAAATGGTAATAGTTTTCTTTTTCTATTTAAATGAAGTACTTCAATGTATTTCAACAAATGAATGCAATGCATTTATCAATAAGAAAATCCTATGGCGGAGCCTGTGATGGCTTCAGTCAAGTAAAAGATCAAAAGTCAGTCTCATCCTTAACTCCTTAATCTTTACTGTGAAGTTTGGCTTTCGTTCAAATTTTTAAAGAAAATTTGCAACTGAAAAAAAAGATTTTTCAAAGCACCAAAATACTTTCGTTTAATGAGCAGGGTGTTGAAAAGGAGACAGTCCCCCTTATATACAAAATAATTTCAATTTATTTTGAGTTTTAAAACTTGCTCCTTACTTTAGTTGAAAAACCTCTTCTATTTGTTTAATTACATTTCATGAAACTGTAAAGAATTATCAATACAATACTTTGGGTAACGCAGAAAAAAGATCAATATTTCAAGGATATCTGTTTGGATTTTGAAGTTAACCAAACAGTTCGTAATAATAAACTGCAAGTAAGAAGAAATTATAACGTATATGAGGGGGGTTTTCCCCTCCTAAACATCTCGCTCTCTAAATTTTGTCCCAACTCTTTAAAAACCACTTCTGAAACACTATAATCGCTTAAGTAGAGCAATACATAACTTTTTTTTAAATTGCCGAAAAACTTTAGCGTGAAGATAGAGGTGTTGAAGAGGAGGCAACCCCATTCATATACATAATAGTTTCTATTCGTTTTAAGTTTTAATGTTGCTCCTTACTTTCAGTTGAAAAATCTTGTTTTTTTATTTAATGATGCTTAGAGACAAACATTTTTCTAAAGGTAATGGAAAAAGTATGTCAATTAAACTAAAAGTATATTAAAATGAAAAGAGTAAGTAATTACAAAACACTAGACGAAAAAACAGCCTACTTACAAAAACTAAGATATAAACTCCCAGATGTCTGTTATGTTGAGCAATGTCGAAGCGTTGGACGGATATTTCTGAACAATACCGATAGTTTTGAATTTGGTTATCAAACACCAAAATAAATAATGCCTTTATACTTCTCAGTGTTTATAAAAATTAACTCAACTCATTGTCAAGGTGGTTTGATCAAAGTAAAACGTTAAAACTAAGATTAAGAAAATCAAATAATTTTTTTTTATTAAATATTTTCGATTTAATTTTGAATACCAATAAACAATATATTTGACACCTTTATACTTCATAACTGTAGAAAATTTAATATTTTTCAAAGTGGCAACGTATCCGTTAAGGGAGAAAAAATTCCCAGCATTCCGTTTAGGGGTACACAAGCATTCTACAATTGAAAGTATCCCAACAGAGTTAGCTTTGGGAAAACATTTGAGTAAATATAAGTATTCAGCAAAATATGCCTTGTGAATGATGATGAGTTAGAAGAATTGTTCATCTCCAAGAGCACAAATTCTCTACATTCTTGGCATTCTTGAAATCTTTGCTTTTCACAAAATGTTAGTGTGTCCTGAGGTAAAATTCTGTAAACTTCCTCTAGCGGGACCTAGCCATTATGTTTATCCTCTTTTCATACTAAGGATCAGGGTAATAACTAAGATGTCAAAAATTGCTACGAAGTTCACTTGGCTATTAAGCTTTTAGCTTGAAACTTTCAGGGCATGATGAGGAGGCTGTTCAACTGATATAAAGGCAATGCTTACATATACTATGTTTATCAACAAAAATTACACAAGGGTTCTTGGTATTAGTTGGAAAAACATTAGATACAGAGTGTAAAATGTTGAGCATTGGTATTTCTAAGAATAGTGTAGCAGCTTCAAAAATTTTCTAGCTAAGGGAAACCATAAAAGAAATATATTACGAAACAAAATTGCCTATAAGAGTTTTATGCTAATACAATATTTGCAGACAATTTTTGTGTAAGCACTTCGTAGACGTGTAAATTAAACTTTATTCAACTAAATGAGCTCAAATTTTATACTCTTTCTTTTACTCAAAAAGACAATTAGCTTCTTTTTTTGTCGTAATTCTATTCTTTTATTTGAATTACTATATTACATACTACTTTAAATGTCACCCTAGTCAAATACAATATGGTATTCAAGAGAATTTGATCTAGCATACAAATCCAAACAACATTGATTAATAAAGTCTATTTTCGTTGGGAATTGTATTTTTTCTGCCGAAAACTACATAAATCTTAGGAATTTCATAAATTCGATGGACTTCAAACTCGAATCAAAATTTCAACGAAAAAATTGGGTGTTTTTTTTTACCGGTTTAAATTCCAGCCAAAATTAGTCGGAAAACCAATTTATTTTTTAGAGTGTACTTCCACTCCTACTGTCATTACTGCTAATAACACTACTACTACTATTACTTAGGCTATTACGGTATTACGGGGGTATAATAGTATTACGGGGAAGGTTTTCAGAAAATTTTGAGAAAAAAAATTGAACCAAATCAAACAAAAAACTATTTGCATTCTAGCTGTCAAAGGAGCATATCAGTAATCTCATCGGGCCGGTATCGTGTATTAAATTGAAAACTTATAGGATATGTTTAGGGGGAGGTGTGACTTACTCAACAGCACTATGTACATGCTGCAACTGCTTCTACTGCTGCTACTACTAGTGCTATTGCTACTACTGTTATTACTATTACTAATAACAACTCTTTTACTACTACTGTCAACGTTTCCTGATCTGATAAATGACCTCCTTGTACCCTCTCCCCCTTTCAGGATCCCTGTATATTTGTGAAAGACAGAACCCTTAAATGTATATGCATACGATATTAACTTTTAATAGTTATATTAATCATTAGAAAAAGTGTACTGAACTGCAGCGTATAGCATTGTTTCAAAAGAAGCCATACAAAGAAGTGAAATAAATAACTGAAAAGGCCAAACAGAGTATATTTATTCAGTCAGCTGCATCCCTTCTCCCTTCAAAACAGCAAAAATGTTGTCCAATACAACTACTGTCTCTATATTATTCCAATGATAATGTAAAAATCCGATTATAGGATCGATCTGTTGATTTTAAAAAGGTTCCTAATTCTGCGAAATAAATATGAATATGACAAATGTAAAAAAAGATAAGGAGCTCATCATGAGCAGCGCAATAGCGCTGCCTGAGTAAAGAACGATGTTGGCACAATGTATTATTTATTTTGTTGTTTTTTTCTTGGTTTTAGACCAGGGCACTTCGTATCGAAGGAGTTGTCATGGAAACTTCGAAAAGTGCTCATTCAACTGGAAATTGGAGTGGCTTGTGCCCTTTTTAAAGTTGAAAGTGATTGTAGGGCAACTAACACCCCTTCCTCGCCCACCATTTCCCCAAACACATCCAAACAAAATTTTGAGATAACCATTTTGTTCCCCGTAGTTGATTTCCAGATAGAAAATATGTTTTTGAGGAGGACACTCCCTCACAACCCACAGGGCGAGGGTTTTAAGTTATGCCCTGGGGGAATATAAGAACAATGTTGGCAAAATGTATTATTTATTATTTTTTCCTTTAGACCAGGGCACTTTGTATCGAAGAAAATGTTGTAAAAACTTCAAAACGGACTCATTCAATTAGAAATTGGAGTGGTTTGTGCCCATTTTGATAGTCAAAAGTGATTGGATGGCAACTAGCACCCCTTACACGCCCACCATTTCCCGAAACACATCCAATCAAAATTTTGAGATAGCCATTTTGTTCAGCATACTTGATTTCAGTATAGAAATTATGTTTTTGTGGAGGACACTCCCCCACAGCCCTCAGGGCAAGGGTTGTAAGTTTTGCCCTGAGGGCATATAAGGTTTCTTTTTTTATAGAGAGCATTGTCGTAAGGACTTCATAAAAGGCTCATTCGATGTGAAGTTCAAAGGGCTTGTGCTCTTTTTAATAGTCGAAAGTTAGTTGGAGGGCTACTACCACCCCTATCACGCCCACCTTTTCCCCAAACACATCCAATCAAAATTTAGAGATAGCCATTTTATTCAACGTAGTTTTAAGTTCTGGAAATTAGGTCTTTGAGGATGACAACCCCCCCCCAAAAGCCCTAAGGGCAAAGGTAGTAAGTTATGCCCTAGGGGCATATAAGGTTTTTATAAAGCGTGTTATTGTATAAACTTAAAAAGGGCTCATTCGATTGGAAACTGAAATGGCTAGTGTCCTTTTTAATAGTCGAAAGTGAATGGAAGGCAACTAACAACCCATCCACGCCCACCATTTTCCCAAACACATTCAATCAAAATTTTGAGATAGCCATTTTGTTCCACGCAGTTAAAAGTTCAGGAAATTTTACTTTTGAGACGAACACTAGTAGAGATGCCTCAGAAGGTCGTGTCACGCACCCCTGCTGCCATCTAAAATTTAGTTTAATGCTGACGGGATATAATTTATTCAAAGGATTATCGATCGAGTCTAATCGAGGGGGGGTGTCAAGGACAATTGAGCTGGGGTTGGTGTTTGGCCACGTGCGACGGGCATGCGGGGTGAATTACATACTCGATGGTAAAAGTATTGATCCACGTCTGGGGGGGGGGAATTAGGAAACACTATGGTCATAGAATACCGCAGGAAAAAGATTACGTAAACACTAAATGACCTCTTTTTCCGAGGTCGATTTATTTGATGTTTCTATGTGTAATAACTCCGGAGCGAAGGTTGCACATGCGCATTGAATTCTAACGGGAACATCGTTATTGATCTAGGACTCGAGGGGGAAGTGAATTTACATAATCGCTAGGGAAATTATTGATTCACGAAGGGGGAATTAGAAATAAACATGGCTTCATTGTTGTTTGGCAACCAACTGTGAACTTGATTTACATAATCGGCGGGAAATTATTGATTCACGAGGAATTAAGAAACATTAAGGCTTCTTTAATCTGTGATTTACATAATCGCTAGGGGAAATTATTGATTCACGATGGGGGAATTATCAAACAAACATGGCTTCATTGTTGTTTGGTTAGCTTAACCTGAGAAATTGATTTACATAATCGGCGGGGACATTGTTGATTCACGAAGAGGGAATTAAGAAACATTAAGGCTTCTTTAATCTTTAGGCCTGAGGGATTTATTTATTATTGTTGTTTTTTGGACAAGTGCATGCTAGGGGTGAATGTCAAGGTGTCCTGGAATAGGAAACAGTTAGATTACATGTTTCCTTCTCAACCAATCAGAGAGTCGGATACATCCTCCTTCTCAGCCAATCAGAGGCCTGCTTACATATGATTTCACCGTTACAAAACAATTCACCCTTGAGATTTCATATATAACGGGCATGCAATGTGATTAAATTATCAGAAAGTTCCAGAACACAATGGATAGAACACATGAAATTATTGATGAACTTGAAGCCTTGATCGCCACAATTAGCAATTTAAATTCTGTTTTCATTTTTTATTTTCAAAATAGAATTGTTTTCCGTGGTCCCCCTCTTCTATATTCGGGTAAAACCCCCCTCCCCCCTATACACACGTCCCTATATGATGTTTATACTCGATAAAAAGTGTAAAATACGCTCTTTTTTCGTTATGTAAACCCAATCCTTCCTTCCCCTCTGTTTACGACCTTAATTCTGTTTTCGATAAATTCCGTATCTTATCTAAAAGCAACTGTCAACTTTCTGTCATTCCCTTAATATACAGTCTGCTATGGTTTGACTTACATATTTCTCGCAACGATTTAATTATAGGATAAATAGCTGTCACCCCTTTCCGGTGCGTTTACGAACGCAGCAGCCAAAGTCAAAAGGAACTGTTTCTCATGTCAAATTAAAACGCTTTCATGCAGACACTTGCAATTTATTAAGCGCAGGCATATACAATCTCTTTTGAGAACCAGTGAAATCTCGTTATTTTCAAATTAAGATCTACAATATATTTAGGACATTGGCGAAAGGGGAGGGGCCATGCCTCAAGTCTATCGCCATCATTGTAAGGTGAAAACAAACTGTTTCTTCGCGTGAAAAGTAAGGTGAGTTTAAGAAAAAGATACAGTGCTTTATTATGCGTAAATTGAATAGCATTTTTACCATATCTTTCGGTGGATGGAGGGGGTATTTTCCCATGTCGTTTCTCAGGGATATTTTCCGTGGGGGTTATTTTCTTTGGTCTGTTTTTTTTTTCTGGGGGTGTGATAAATATCTAATCTAGGCTGGCTTTTGAACGGCTCAGTGAGTCTTCTTTCTAATTTTAAAAAAGGATGCAATTAGTATATTTCACGAAATTTTTTATGCAGTGCTTTCTTAGTGATAAATGCTTTGTCTAAACAAAATTACATGGATGATGATACTAACTTTCCTTCTGTAAAAAAAAGGGGCAAATTATTTCAATACTAACTTTTCCCCTTCTTTTTAAGGTCAATTTTGAAGAATGCCAATCCCCTCCATCCAAGATAGCAAGAGTGGACGAGACAAGACCATCCATTATTAAGTATGCTGGCCCGACCCTAAAACAAGTGCAACCATCTGTGCAGACAACATTGCAATCAGGACAAAAACTAAAGTGTAAATGGACAACTGCTTTCTATGGACTACCTGCCCCGACTACACAAAGCCCGCCACCGATGGTGCAACAAGTTTCGCCTGGACCTTCGGGCATTCAAATACTGCAGCCGGGATATGCAAATGTAAGCGTTTTTTTTCCTACCTATTATATAGAAAAATCTATCAATTTAATCCAACTTTTAAAATCCTTTTCCACATGCAACGTTTTCGCACACTGCATAAAAGTATATCTCAATGAGAATATTGAGAGATTTTTTCTCTCCAAAGGAAATATAATGTCCCCCCTTTTGAATCACGTCAAGTGCATGCATTCACCCTTTTGCTAAATTTGATTAGTGAATACAAAAAAGGCACTATATTCTGATCATAGTAAGTTTAGATAATTTCTATTGCGATATAAACGAATGGTTCACCTTGCCTCTACAAAGATAATAAAAAAAACTATATATCCGAATGAGTTATTTATCATGAGAGGAGATGGCTATCCATTTCAAATCATGTTTTTTCCACAGTGCCGAAAAAAATTATTAATAAGAAAATTGATTTGGAGGAATTTATGGATCATAATAAAAATCTACTATGTCATGTTTTCACCCTTTTGCTAAATTAGATTAGCGAGGCCAAAAAAAGGCACTATATTCTGGTCATAGTAAGGTTTGGTAATTTCTATTGCGATATAAACGAATGGTTCGCCTTGCCTATTATAATATAAAAAAAAAACTTTTTCGCTTTCGGAGGTTTTTTAAGTTCCATGGGTCTAATCTCATTTACAAAACATGTTTTTTTTCCCATTGCAGATAAAAAGTAATACAAAGAAATTTTATTTTGAGGTGAAGGTTTTACAAAATCTAATAATAAGCTGTCATGCGATGGGTTAGAGTTTAAAAAAATTATACTAATATAATATATATCACGGGTCCGGGGAGTGTGCCAGCAGAGATGTGCCACGGGCCAGGGAAGCTGCCAGCAGGATGCGCCACGGGCCAGGGAAGCGACACAGAGATGTGCCCCAGGCCAGGAAAGTGACACAGAGAAGTGTCTCACGCTAAGGAAAGCGCCACAGAGATGTGCCCCGGGTCAGAGAAGCGTCATCGGCTGCACCATGCGCTATGGAAGCGTAATAGGATGCGCCCAGCGTCCGGGAAGCACCACCGAGCGGTATCATGGTGTCGGGAAGCGCCATAGAGATGCACCCCGGGTCATGGAAAGTGCCCCAGAGCAGCACCCCGGGTCAGAGAAGCGCCACGGGAAGCATCGAAAAAAAAAATAATATATTTAAAATTGAAAACTTTGAAAGTAAATGACAAAATTTTCTCCGTATTTGTCATATATTAGATTATCTTCAGTTGTATTAATCAAATGTTATTAATCAATAATCCAAATTTTAAAAGCAGTAGGGGTGATTCGAACTCTTTTAAAACAAGTTATTTTTCATCTATAGGTTGTTCTGGTTTCATACTTTCCCGCTCCCCCCTGCTTGACAGTTCAGGAAGGAGAAGAGTATGTACATACTGAGCGCTCCTACAGTTCACACTGGGGTGATTTACACCAAATTCCTGAAAATATTGATGAGTTTTTTGCTGATTTTTTAACTAATTTAGATAATAGCACAGTTTAACTGGGGTACTTACATTGGATATCACAAAAAAATTGGAAATTTTTATAGTATTTTCCCGGGTATGTACCAGGGAACCCTCAACCCTCCTATCCCCTCACGACTCCACTTCGAACAACTGAAGTGGAGCATTCGCCAGTTATTGTTGAACACCTTGGGGGAGGGGGTAATATACAAGAGGGGGAGGGGGTACAACTCTCCCGGACTTTCAGCTGTCCAACAGAATTTTAAATCACATAGTTGTTTACACTGCGACTTTTGGTGACCCTTTTAATTCGCTTTTGTCTGGTAATTTTGTTTTTGACCCTATAGAAATGGTACACAGCTATGTAGATAAAATTCGTGCACGTCTGGAGAACCAAATTCAACTGTGGGGAGGTAGGGATTCAATTAAGGTCTCCATTGTTCTAAAAGTTTTTTATTTGAACGAGGGGAAAAGTGAGGTTTATTATCATTTTGTACATTCCGAGATACGTTTGGTTTATTCAAATTTAGAAAATTTTGAGGGTGTTCTCATAGACTGGGTGGATCAGATTATAACGCATCTCGAGAACTATAATGAAACTGGTAGTGGCTCAGTAGTTTTATTTGTTGAAAATTTAAGCGTAAATATTTGTAAAATTAA
>NC_142800.1:38382588-38434791 GCF_049724085.1 Artemia sp. Qi Xiang Cuo | reverse complement strand
GAAAAATTTGGAACAGAAATTTAAATTTTTTTCATCTCTTTGAGAAAAATCTGAACTGAAGTGGAACCTTTTTACTTTCTCTGGAAAAAATTAGAATTGATCAGTAAATTATTTATTTTTCATTGAGAAAATTCAGAAGAGAACTTGAACTTTTCTTCACTTTGTTGAGAAAACTTAGAATTAAAGTGGAACTTTTTATCTTTCATGGAAAGTATTCAAAATCATAGTATAACTTTTCCTATCTTCTACGGAAAAATTTAGAACAGAACTTTAAATTTTCTTATGTCTTTGGGAAATTAAGAACCTAAGTAGGAGCTTTTCTGTTTTTTTTTGAAAAAATTAGAATTGAACTGTAACTCTTCTTTGGTAAAATTCAGAACTGAGCTAACTTTTTTCTCTTCTTTAAGAAAATTCAGAAAAGAACTTGAACATTTTTGCACTTGTTTGAGAAAACTCAGAATTAAAGTGAAGCTTCTTATGTTCGTGGCGAATATTCACAATCAAGGAATAACTTTTTTTATCTTCTACGACAAATTTGGAACAGAAATTTAAATTTTTCATCTCTTTGAGAAAAATCAGAACTGAAGTGGAATCTTTTTATTTTTTTTGGAAAAAAATCGAATTGATCTTTAATTTATTTCTTTTTCGATGAGAAAATTCAGAAGAGAACTTGAACTTTTCTTCACTTCGTTGAGAAAATTTAGAATTAAACTGGAACTTTTTATCTTTATGGAGAATATTCACAATCATAGTATAACTTTTTCTATCTTCTACGGTAAAATTTAGAACAGAACTTTAACTATTTTCATCTCTTTGAGAAAAATCAGAATCGAAAGTGGAACCTTTTTATTTTCTTGGAAAAAATTACAATTGATCTGTAACTGATTTCATTTTCATTGAGAAAATTCAGAGGAGAACTTCAACTTTTCATTACTTAGTTGAGAAAATTTAGAATTAAAGTTGAACTTTTTATCTGCATGAAAAATGTTCACAACCATAGTATAAGTTTTTCTAACTTCTAAGGAAAAATTTAGAACAAAACTTTAAATTTTTTATGTCTTTGGAAAATTAAGAACTGAACTGGAAGCTTTTTTTGTTTTCTTCGAAAAAATTAGAATTGAACTGTAACTCTTGCTAAAATTCAGAATTGAGCTAACTTTTTCTCTTCTTTAAGAAGATTCGGAAGAGAACTTGAACATTTTTGCACTTCTTCGAGGAAACTCAGAATTAAAGTGGAGCTCCTCATCTTCATGGAGAATATTCACGATCCAAGTATAACTTTTCTATCTTCTACGAAAGATTTGGAACAAAACTTTAAATTTCTTCATCTCTTTGAGAAAAATCTGAACTGAAGTGCAACCTTTTTTATTTTGTTTCGAAAAAATTAGAATTGATCTGTAACTTATTTCTTTTTCATTGAGAAAATTCAGAAGAGAACTTGAACTTTTCTTCACTTCGTTGAGAAAATTTAGAATTAAAGTGGAAGTTTTTATCTTCATGGAAAATATTCAAAATCAGAGTATAACTTTTCTATCTTCTAAGGAAAAATTAAGAACAGAACTTTAAATGTTTTTATGTCTTTGGGAAATTATGAACCGAAGTGGAAGCTTTTTTATTTTCTTTAGAAAAATTAGAATTGAACTGTAACTCTTCTTTGGTAAAATTCAAAATTGAGCTAACTTTTTTCTCTTCTTTAAGGTAATTCAGAAGAGTTTCCAACACTGTTTAATGGTACTTGTCTATTATACAGGAAATACTCGAGAAGTAAATCTAGGTCCTCTTGATGAGTGTATTACTTTCAAGTTTTTTTGCGTTAAGTCACAAATTTCTATCTCTTTTATTGCATATTTTATATTGGCAACACTGCTAGATGGTACTTGTGTATAATACAAAACATACTCGAGAAGTAAAGCTAGGTCATCTTGATGAGTCTATTACTTTCAACTTTTTTTAGCGTTAAGTCAGAAATTTCTATCTCTTTTATTGCATATTTTATATTAACAACACTGCTCGATGGTCCTTGTGTATTATACAGAACATACTCGAGAAGTAAAGCTAGGTCATCTTTATGAGTCTCTTACTTTCAACTTTTTAAGCGTTAAGTCGCACATTTCTATCTATTTTATTGCATATTTTATATTGACAACACAGCTCGATGGTACTTGTGTATTAGACGGAACATAGTCGAGAAGTAAAGCTAGGTCGTTTTGATAAGTCTATTGCTTTCAACTTTATTCAGCGTTAAGTAACAAATTTTTATCTCTTTTATTTCATATTTTATATTGACAACACTACTCGATACTACTTGTGTATTATTCAGAACATACTCGAGAAGTAAAGCTAGTTCATCTTCATGAGTCTATTACTATCAAGTTTTTTAGTGTTAAGTCAAAAATTTCTATCTCTTTTATTGCATATTTTATATTGACAACAGTGCTCGATGGTACTTGTGTATTATACAGAACATACTCGGGAAGTAAAGCTAGGTGGCTGTTTTCTACAAGTACAAAAATTCGCCTCCCTCATGCGAGCTCTCTTGAATTGTGCCCCCTTTGTCCAGCCGACAAGGCAGACATGAAGGCATACAGCTCGGTCCAATTATCTAAAGGAGGATACGCCGAAAACCGAGTACTTGAGGAACAGCTTCATCCGGCGTTGCACTTCCACCTGGAACGATCTTCCTGGGGATATTATCCCTCCAAATCCCTCTGTTAACACCTTCAAAGAAAGGTTCAATAGACATTTAAAACCTCGAGGCCATTGAAAGAGGTAAATGAATAGAGGCATTTCAGATACTTTGAAGTACCAGGCGCCGTGAATATTGGAATTAAAAAAAAACTGGGATGTGCCTATTTCTGAAAACTAAAACCCCACTACAAAAAAGTATGGAAAAAAGTACCCAATGAAACCCAACTTTATTAAAAAAAAATCGATGTTATTAATAAAATCAATTTTTTTTTTAACTGTGATGTTCATATTTCTGAAAATTAAAATCCAGCTTTATTAAAAAAATCAAATGTTGTTAAAAAAATCAGATGTATTTTAAACTGGGATGTGCATATTTCTAAAAACTAAAACCACACTTTATTTAAAAAAGAATATGCAAAAATGTACCCAATGACGCCTTGGATCAAACCCAACTTTATTAAAAAAATCAATATTTTTAATAAAATCAGATGTTTTTTAAACTCTGATGTTCATATTCCTGAAAATTAAAATTCAGCTTTATTTAAAAAAATATACAAAAATGTACCCAATGAAACCCAACTCTATTAAAAAAATTAATATTATTGATAAAATCAGATATTTTTTAAACTATGATGTTCATATTATGGAATTGCCTTAGTAAAGCCAAACGTAACCGAATTTGTTCAATTTTTTTCGGTACTGCAAATATTTATTGGGAATTCCCATATGGTTCAGAAACTCTTAGGATTCGCAGAGGTACTATATTTTTGAGTTAAGTAAGAAAATGGATGAGTTGTATACCCGCTTCAAAAGTTGAAATAGAAGAATACACGACTTTCCATTGGCTAGTCTTGTGCATTAAAATCGTTATTTTGATTTCGTTTGTTTTCTCTTTTCCATAGTTATCGCAGTTTAATTTTGTTTTGTAGCGTTATGTGATTTTTTTTTGATTTTTTTCTTTCGTTTTTATAACTCCTTTGAGCATTTAAATGTATTTGTATAAAGGGTTGAAATAAAATTATTATTATTATTATTATATTTCTGAAAATTAAAATCCAGATTTATTAAAAAAATCAAATGTTGTTAATAAAATCAGATGTATTTTAAGCTGGGATTTTTATATTTCTGAAAACTAATACCTCACTTCATTAAAAATATATGCAAAAATGTACCCAATGAGGCCTTGGATCAAACCCAACTTTATTAAAAAAAATGAATGTTATTAAAAAATCAGATGTTTTTTAAACTGTGATGTTCATATTTCTGAAAACTAAAACCTCAATCTATTAAAAAAATATACAAAAATGTACCCAATGAGAACTTGGATCAAACCCAACTCTATTCAAAAATCCATTTTATTAATAAAATCTGATGTTTTTTTAAAGTGTGATGTTCATATTTCTGAAAATTCAAATCCAACTTTATTTAAAATCAAATGTTATTACTAAAACTTCTACTTTCAGAACTCCATAACGAAGCCTAAAATGGAGTATTATCCCGTTAATCATGACGATATCGTCAAATATGTAAGATTCTATTGGTATAGGCACAAGAAGTATTATTTGATATCCAGAGATTGGAAAGGAGATTAGATATTAGTGTATAGAATAAATGAGATTAAATTAAAAGTTCTCGCATTTGGACCTTTGAGTAGTGATAATATTAAAACATCATAGAATTAACATTTTAGGCCAAGGGGGGGGGGGACTTTTAGAAAGATATCATTCTTAATTGTCATATTTCATAATAGTATGCAAAAAAGTTTCAGAATTGGATGTTCAGAGCATTTGCTTGTCTAAGTTCCGAAAGATGAGGTCTGAAATGACGTTCTGATAATTTTTTTCTTACACATTTAGAACTCTTAATGGAGCCTCTATATTGAAAATTGGGGGCTGTCCTTAAAAAAAAGTTGGAGGAAGGGGGCCCCTTGGAGGTTGGGGAGAGTGGACCCTTGGAGATTGAGGTCCTTGGTAGCTAGGGTTATTGGTACTTGCAGTCCTTGATGCTTCATACTCATAATCGTCTCACTAGTTGATTTCTAAGGATTTCTAAGGACTGTTCTGAATTTCTTTATTACAATTCTTTTCTTGGCATCTACATCTTTATTAGTATTAACTTTTTATATTGATATCACTGCTTAAATGGTACTTGTGTAATACACAGAACACAGTCGGGAAGTAAAGCTAGGTCAATTCAAGGTCATCTTGACACCGATGACTCTATTACTTTCAACTTTTTAGCATACTTCATTGCCAAAAACCATATTTTATATCGCACACATCCCATAATGTGTACTAGTCTATTATAGCAACCAAGGCCGAGAATTAAAGCTATGTCAAGTCACATGTTTCAAACTGTTTCACCCCAAATGAGCTCCTAAAATGTCAATAAATCTCTGACTTTCCTTTGTTCTGGCAACAGTGCACAGATACGTTTTAAATTACAATGAAGCCCATTGATTTTTCTCTCATGAATTTTTACAAAATCGGACCTCTATAAGTTCAACGTAATTCATGCCTGTATTAATTGCATATAATCCTGCCTGCAAATTTATGATATTAAGTTATCATGGAATGTTCACGGGATGAAATTTTGTCACGGAAATTACGTAAATTCAAACTTATCAATTTCCCAGAAAGTCTGGTCTGATGATGTCACATTGTCCTGGTCGTAATCTAGCCCTTTCATGGACCTAGAAAGAGGTTTGGTCTTGTTAGTCCACGAATTGTAGGCCTCTGATTGACTGTGATCTTGTACGTGTTGTTTGCCCAACTTGTTCGTCCCTTTGTTCGTCCAGTGCCTCCTGATGCATCCCTACTGTAATACCCGGAGACTCTCACGCTCAAAACAGACCAGCAATGTCAGTGCAAGCCCCTATGCAACCTGACAGAAAATTTTAGAGAGTGGGCGGCCTCTCACACGATGACAAGCCCCGCTGCCCAAGCCCCCACCCAAGCCCATGACATCGCTGCCCCACCCACAAAAGATCATGAGGTAGCCAGCCCGTCCACCCTCCATCATGGTTTGCCGGGACCTTCAAGAGCCCACATCTTTTTGTCAACAGAGTTTGAAGAAGTAGGTATTTTTACTGCTCAGAGATTCTTTTTCTACCAGGACCAGATTATAGAAATATCTAAAGAAAACTATTTTTCACCTTTTTTCTTGCCATTTTTCTTTTAACCTAATAAGGTTATATTTTGCCTGTCAGAGAGCCTTTTACTCTTTAGTTTTGTTTTTTGCTATTTTTCACTATTTTTCTATCAGCTTATCTTCTCTGCCTAGTAAAAGGCATTTTCCTAACTTCTTTCAGCTCTTCAAGGGAATTTATATCGTTTTTTAGGCTATTTAAGGAATATTTTACACTAATAAGTACTTGCTCGTTTTATATGTATGCCTATTCTCTAGAATATTAAAGTTTCCCCCACTCCATGTTTTAAAGGTTCTGCCCTTCAGAAATAAGGCTGTTTTTCGCCATTTTCAGGCTTTGAAGTGGATTTTCAAGCTAATAAGTGCTTACTCGTTTTATATGTATTGCTTTTCGCTAGAATATTAAAGTTTCCCCACTCCATGTTTTAAAAGACTCTGCCCTTCAGAGATAAGGCTGTTTTTCGCCATTTTCAGGCTTTGAAGGGGATCTTTAAGCTAACAAGTGCTTACTCGTTTTATATGTATTGCTTTTCCTTAGAATATTAAAGTTTTCCCTACTCCTTGTTTCAAAAGACTCTACCCCTCAAAAATAATGACACTTTGTTCACTCTTTCAAGTGCCTACTATTCAGCTTATTTACGCCCAATTAGGTTTCAAGAGACTTGGCCCCCCTCGGGAATAAGCCTTTTGGTCTTTTCAAGCTAATAAAGCTATTTTTATCACTCAGAGACATTAAAATGGCTTATTTCAAGGTTTATAATAAAGGGAACATTCATTTTATGCCTAAGAATATGACTCAAAAATTTAAAG
Organism: Artemia sp. Qi Xiang Cuo; assembly: GCF_049724085.1. Lineage (NCBI taxonomy): Eukaryota > Metazoa > Arthropoda > Branchiopoda > Anostraca > Artemiidae > Artemia > Artemia sp. Qi Xiang Cuo. The sequence continues at coordinate 38,428,146 of NC_142800.1, read as the reverse complement.
AGTCCCTGCTAGTTCCATTCATACCTATTTCTTTTTTTCCAGGCCGATAACGAGATCGATCGGCTCGTTACAAAATTCATTGGGAAAGGATCTGGAGCAGTCGAAGAAGCCTCCGACAAACTGGTAGCATGGGCCAATGCCTTTATAACCAAATGGCCAGAAGCAATTCCCCTTCGGTAAGTTTCCCATAATTATTTTTTTAATACAACCAAAAAAGTGTCCTTTAGAGCCTTGTAAAATATATAGAAGTAGTGTGGGCATATGGTCAGTAGTAAAGGGGGTTACACTTCCAAGAGGACATTACACCCTTTTATAATACACACAAAAGGCACCCTATGGAAGGAGTATTCCATTTATATCAGTAGTGAGGGCATAAGACACCTTTGCATTTCTAGGAGTAGTAGAGTGCATACAGTTGCAAGAGGGCATGGTACCCTTTCATTATGCATACAAAAGGTACCCTATGGAAACGGCATTCCATATATGTCAGTAGTGAGTGCATAGGACGCCTTTGCATTTCAATGAGTAGTTTTCTCTCTTTTTCATAGAAAAATACCTTTCAGTGAGCTAATATGCTCTTATTATTCTTCTAAGTCCAGGTAGCCTCATTACCAGAGGTCACTGTTGAGATCTTGCTACCGCCATCGGAATTTCATGATAGACTGTGTACAGGGCCCGTAGAAATTAAATTTAAGGGGGGTTTCAGTTCGAGGGTGAGTCAGGATAGTTTGGGGTTCTCCGCAATTGACTTTAACACCTTATTGCGGGATCTTGGCACCAGCAAAGAATTTTTGGCACAATTTATTGGAAAAACTGCCAGTAAGCCACTTCGAGACAACCCCTCACAGTGATATGGGACAAAGTAAAGCTGGCTCGCCCCCAGTGTTAGATAATTTTTAATTATCAGATACCGCTTGCGGAATATTCATATGCATAGAGCCAAGTTTTGTGATCCATTTAATTCCCTTTCATGTGGTAGTATTCAAACGGACTCTATAGACACAGCCCACTCCTACGTCAGCATGATTCGGGCACTTTTTGAAAAACATTCACGGGAGGCGGGAGGACAGGATTCTTTAAAAACTTCCATCATGTTTAAAAATTATTTTTTTTAATGCAAGTTTGGGTGTTTTACGTAACCATCATATAAAAAAAGATGCAGACGCTGCACCCTGACTCGAATAATTATAAGGGTGTGTTCTCGGATTGGGTGGGTGAAATTTTTAATAGTATGGAGGGGTATAATGAGAATGGGAGTGGTTATCAGTTTTGTTTATAAAAAACTTAGAGGTTAATATTACTAAATTTAAAAGGGAGTTTGCTTTGAGAGGTGGGAGGGGGAGTTTAAAAAATATAATAGAACTTTAAAAACTACTAGAGGTGTACAACACTTTTGTTTCGACACAGGCTTGGAGTGATTCAAGTATTCCGTCCTTGTGGCAGGACATAAGCCTATGATGATGGATGGTATTAGCAGGACAATGTTGAACAATTGGACAGTAAATGAGAATGCGGAGGGTTCTAAATTTCCTAAAGTTGATTTTACTTGTTTAAATGGGCATTATCCAGTAAAACTTAAGGGGATTGACATTTTTGAATGGGCAAATGAACATTTAAAAGTCCGGGTTACAGTTTTACAGTTTGACGAAAAATTTGAAGATGGGGAATTTAGTGATTAAAAGGGGTAATTTATTCCGTAAGGGCACCGTTCATTGAATAAGTGAAGCACTGGGTATGACGTCTCTCTGATCCTGCAAAAGATCCTGAATCAATTGGACATTTCTTTCTTATTCCACTTATTATTCAGGTTTTATGTGAAGGTAAAAATCATAAAACACGCTATTATTCCCAATGTGTCAATCTAGGTTTTATACTGAATTAAAATGAAATAATCCTTTGAGACACTGCAAGCGTCATGGGTACCAGTCTTTGGAAACGGTTTCAGGGGGCAATGCCACCTTGTGGCTCTAAACCTTTCAGAGTACACTATTGAAGAGCAACAAGGTGACACTGGAAATTGAAGCTGCTCTCACGGATGAGTAGGATCCGTCTTGAATCATGTGAAAAAACATGAGGCCATTGCCCTCTCTTTTGCGCAGGCGTGAAGAGATTCTAGTAATACCTTGCAATTGGTAGATTTTTTTGAGACGTTGGGTGGAGAAGATAATGTTGGCACAGCTATGGTTGCTCTCATTAAAGCAGCAAATGAGGTCATTTCACGGCTGTGTCATACGCACTATCCAATGAATCTATCACCAGGAGACGAGTTGACTATTAAAGAACAAGACATTTGCTGGATTTGTAAGAAAAAAATTACTGAGGGGGATGCGAAAACCCGGGATCATGATCATTTATGGCAAGAAATTTCATCAACGGGTAACTTTCGGGGGATCGCACATAAATTGTGTAATTTACATGTTAAGCAACAGTACTTTTTACTGGTTTACATACAAAATTCCAATTATGATTTGAAATTCGTTTTACCAGTCTTGCCACGATTGCAGAACGGTGAAGTTGTAGATGGCGCACGGGAAGATGGTTCTTTTTCATATAGCATCATACCGAAATCATCTGAGCAGTTGGTAATCTTAGAATTTAAATGGCAAACAATTGATAATGGTAATTCGTACTGGAATATAATACGTTTCCTTGATTCCTTTAGTTTCTTCCCCAAATTCCTAAGTAAGTTGATTCAAATACAGAAAAGTGACGATTTTAATAGCTTCCCCCAATCTTAAACAGTTCTTTTCAGATGAGAAACTGTATGATTTATTAACGTGTATGGGCATATACCCGTGCGAGTACTATAGCTCCGCCTCGAAGATAAGTTAGGAAAAATTGCCACCCATCGCAGAGTTTTATGATTCACATCGCGATCGTCAATGCACCACTGCTGATTATGAATTTGCCGAGAGAGTTTGGGCAGAGGGAGGATGTAAAAATGGGTGGGATTATTGTAATATGTACCTGGCAAGTGATGGATTGTCCTTGTTAGATATTGTCTGTAAAAACACGGATAAAATTCATAAAGAGTTAGGGTTGTATTTGGGGTTTTATTTCATCACTCCTCATTTGATAATGAATTTAATTCTTAAAATCAGTAATGCAGCAATAGGTCTAATGACCGACGTGGATCAGTACCCGTTTGTAGAGAGATCCATACGGGGAGGGTATTTTTTCCACGGGGATCGTATCCTTGAAACCGACCCGACTGGACAACGCACCGGTGAATAGTTGAACACCATTTTGTTAGATATGAAACGTCGGCAACGTCTCACTTTTATTTGCCTTGTGGGAATTGCCAATGGCTTGACAATACTTGTGCTTCAGATTTCCCTAAAATTCAGACTCTTGGGGAAAATGGACCAAAAGGATGGTTTTTCTAAATTCACGGTGAAATACCTCCGGACCTTCATGACTTGGTAAAGGACTTAGTTTTCCCATGCATTAATAGACTAGTGCCTAGGGAATCTCTGAGTCCCTACAATTTATCATTAGTAGAAAATAAAGGTACACATTGGACACTTTAAAAACAAAAGCTTATTGCCGACCTGGAGCCAAAACAAAATATTGTTGCACACCACGTTCTTTTGCGGTGGATGCTTGCCAACGGTTTCAATATCACAAAGATTCATAGAGCCCTCCAGTTTGACCATAACCCTTACATGAAAAGGTTTGTTGACATTTTTGTCAACAAATGGTCTGAAGCAAAAACAAAGGTCAAAAAGGACATCTTTAAACTCATTTTAAATTCGGCCTTTGATAAAATGTTTGAGAGCGTGCGTAACAAGAGTCATTGTGACGTTGTCACTGACCCAAAAGAATGTGCCAGAATCATTGCAGATCCTAACTTATCATCATTCAGGATCATAGACTCGTATATGGTGTTCTTACATAGAGAAAAAGAAATTTAGTTTTAAATGAAAACATTGCCACTGGCAGGGCCATTTTAGAAATTTCAAAGAAAATTATGTTGGAATTTTATTACTATGTTTGTAAGCGCCAATAATCTAGGGAGGGACAAGTTCAAGTTTATTGAGGGAATACAGATTCTTTATTGTTAAGAGATAAGACCGATAATATATTGGAAGACTTGGAAAATGGAGAGTACATTAGCTCTCGATGAATTACACAAACTGGGAAGAGTTCTGCTTCCCAGAGCTGGTGAAACGCCAGGCCCCAAATCAATTGTGAAAATTAAAATCAGAGACGGGAAGTGACCATGCATCGCATGGTCTATTTCCTTGTCCGAAGGTGTACTGTGTGGAAACTCAAAATGAGACTACCAAAAAAGTCTGTAAGGGGGTTGCCATCATACTATGTAAAGGAAATTTCAACATGATTGTTTATAGGAACTGTATAGAATAAAATTTTAGTTCCAAGAGCGAGTGTCATGGCCTTTCGCTCTTCAAATTACAAAAACTATACAGTTCGAGTCGAAAAAAATGCCGTGTCAACCATATCGAACAAAGTCTGTGTACTCGAGGGTGGTGTGACAGTGCTAACACATAGCCATTATCTTACTTCAGATCGAGTTGAATGTGTAAATTATAGGAAGTAACTTGGTCCGGAGAAAGCTCTTTAGTTGTGGGAGGGGGCCTTCTTTTTTTGGGGGAGGGCCATTTTCTCCATCACGAGCTCTGCCTCTGGCACTGTCTTTTTTTCAACATTAATTTTTTTGGGTGTTTTATATTTATAATTTTATTTTCATTGCGCAAAGCAGTAATTTTCAAGTTTTTTAAGTGTTTATTACTTGTTATCGACAGGGCCTCGTTTCCACCCACTCCAGGTGCCGGTTCGGCCTCTCAGCCGTGATGAGTGCCGGCTCAGATGCTTTTAGCGCTGGCCTCCTCTGATCGTGATAAAGAGTTTATTTTTTAATGTTGTAAATATATGTTCTTAAGTTGTGTATATATATGTGAATTAAAGAAACCATGTATATTTTATTTTGACTATTTATTCTCAGATTGGGGCTAGTATAGGTTAGTTTAATTTTGACATTGGAAGAATATGTATCAATTTAAAACACTGTTCAGATCGTTTCCTTGTGGACAGTCCATTTCCGGCAAAACAATACTTTCAAGGAAAATAATTCAAAATCGTGATAAATTTTTTTTAGAGAATCTGAAAAATATCTATTATTGCTATAGTATATGGCAAGAAGCCTATGATAAAATAAAAAAGATTGATCCAAGCTTAAAATTTATACAAGGGGTTGACGTATTTACTAGTATTGTGCCAAACTCGTGGTTGGTTATTGACGATTTAGCCGAATCTATTGAAGAATGATCGCAAGAAATGTTACAACTATTCACGGTCTGGTCCCATCACGAAAAAACTCCTTTAACTATTGTTCTCAATAATCCTTTTCATCAGAGTATGTGGATGAGAACACCTGCTTTGAATTATACCTACTATATTATCTATGGTGTTTTTCGTGATTCAATTTCTCTTATAACTCAAAACATACAAATCTACCTTGGCGATCCCAAATTTTCACTTTCCGCATACAGTCAAGAAACTAATAAACCTTATCGATACACATTATTGGACCTGAATCAAAACACACCCGAAGAGTTGCGTACAGTCACTGATATTTTCGATAATGAAATTACTGTATATCTACCCGTGAATTGTAAAAAAGGTCATTAGTCGCTGTCTTGATACTGAAGAAGCTACATGAACACCGACATTTATTTTCCTTGCTAGCCAATTCAAAACCACGACTTAAAAATCAATTCTCAAGCATGGTGTTGACATGGAATTTATTAATCTCTTAGTCTTAACTTTGTTTAAATTTAACAGAAGGTAATGTTCAACTGTCCGATCGTGTTAAGCAGCGGAATAAGCAACATAGATCACTTCTAAGTGCTCTAGCTTGCAAAAAGAAAGCAAATTGCAAAAGGAAACGTCTTGTTCAAGCGAATGGTAATTTCTTTTCAGTGTTACTACCGTAATCAACGGACTTGTAAACACTATTCTCTAGAAATGGCCAAACCCTATAATTTGACGCTGATTGAACTTGTTCTTTCGCCCAAACAGCATTTTGAAGATAATCTTGATAAATTTATTAACAATGAAACAATTGCCGATGATGAAAAATTAATTTTTTCTTCAAAATGCCCTTCGTCGTGTCAACAAACATAAGCCTTATCGTAAAAAAACGCTCAAAATCAATGTCATTGATCAACCTTCTGAAAGTTTTAAAACTTTGAAAAAAGAAGATTTATTAACAAGTGTTTTGGACTTGTTGCGTCAAACTTATCGTGAACAAGGACAAAGACTCTTGGCATGTCTCGCTGGAAATGGACAAATTGATGAGAAAAAGATTGAAGTTATAATTCAGGGCAAACCCTAAAATTTAACTGATTTATTATCGGATCTGATTGCAAATCGTAAAAGAGTCGAATCCTTTGATAGTTATTTATATAATTTTCTAAAGTCGTCAAATTTTCATAAAAGTCTTATCGGCAATAAGCAAATTCTAAAGAAATTAAAAGAACATAGTCAATTAAAGGAAGAAGAACATTTTAAATCTTTCTTGGAAAACGTACCTAGTGGCGATTTGACACCGGTAGCTAGACAAAAGCGAAGACGTATTGATTCATCCCGTAGTATACAATAGGGTACCAAACGGTTACGATCAAAACGGATCAAATTTTGAAAGATGTTTATGAAAATATTTGAGAACCAAGATGTTTAAGATTTCCCTTTACACTTGCTAAGGTTATCAGATTTCAAAAAAAGCTAGTAAAAGAGCATTTACAAAAGGAATCCAGTTATACTCTACATCATAATCATAGGACTAGAAGTCGTGACTATCAAAAAACTAAAGCCTTTTAGCCTCTGCATATATTACAAGCAGATCTTTTGACTCTAGACGAGATTCAGAGACGTCATAATAAACCCTACAAGTATATTTTACTTGCATTAAGTGTTTTTAGTCGGTATACATATGCAGTTCCATTGCAGTCAAATAGAGGCAATGAAGTTGCTAAAGCCCTTCAATCCATCTTTGAACAACATTCATATAAAAAAAAATTCAAACAGACCTTGGAAGTGAATTTGTTAATCCAAATGTAAAGCAGGTTTTTTTGAAATATAATACAATACTCTATCATAGTCATAGTCCTATAAAGGTGGCATTGGCTGAATGTTTAACACGAATCATTCGACTTCTAATTTCAAGATATTGCACATTGAAAAATATACAACTGCATTTATTCATGATTTAGATAAAAGTATGTTGATTTATAATCAACGTCCTCATTGATCCTTATTCAGTGCTAGCCCTCATGAAGTTCATCATAGCGAGAACACTCATTTCCTTAAACTACATTCTAATGAAAAAGCGGGGAAGAAAAAATTTAATGTTGGTGATACGTTCGAATTAATCATACAAGAAGTATTTTTGAAAAGGGAAAATACTTGTGGTCCACTGAACCTTTTAAAGTGTCACAAATCCTAGACAATAAACCTATGACGTATTGGTTTTGCTATATAAAACATGAAGAGATTCTCGGTGGTTTTTATGATTATACATTACAAAAAGTTGGAAATAGTAAAATTGATCAAATTAAAAAGGTATTGAAGACTCGTACTTGCAAGGGTAAGCGAAAGTTGCTTGTTCGCTGGCTAGGATATAACTCTTATTTTGATTTCGTGGATACCCGCTGAAGACGTTCGTAATGTCTGAAGATTTTTATGTGACATTTATGTCCAATGTTTCCGATCCTGTTTATGACGATTTGAATAAAACGAGCAATTTTTGGACAGAACTTTCCCCCGCCATTAAAATTGAGGGAAGGTATGAAGTTGCTCTTGTAGATTGTATTCTTAAAAATACATATGATATCCTAAGAAAGGATCAAGTATACAATATGAAAATTAGACCACATGATTGGCCAATTGTTAACGATCAATGTGCAATTGAAAATATGAATTTAGTTGAATATCCCATTGCCACATTATTATATAAGGAGTTTCGGACTATGAAAGAATTGTGTCATGCAATCAACAAAAAGTTTCATATCGTAAGAATGGTTTCAATTCAATTATTCAAAGGAAAAGGGTAAAATCTAAATTAGTTCACCCATTGACAATGAAAAGGCTATTCTCACAGATAATCAAAAGAAGCGCTTGGTTTTAAACATAATATAATCAACGGTAAAAGTGCAGGAAGCGCTAGTGGCATGATTTGAGTCATTTTCGCAAAGTATCTGCCCGCCTTCTCATTGGACAGCTATATATTTCTTTATGCATCCTTCGTTGAGAGATCAAGAGTTGCCAATACCCCACTCAATGTCCCACTCTTAAGTGTTCTTGCACAAAAAATATCTAATGACCATATTCATCACTACGATTCAAAACACCTTCAATAAGTTCCAGTCAACACTTCGTATCTGGAAATCTGTCAGTTAACATTACGAAGTTAATTGGGTGATCGACTAGCAATAACAAAAGGTTTGTCTGTAATTGAATGTCCTTTTCAACCCATCATAGGCAGCGCAATAGTGCTGCCTAAAAAAAACGATTTTGCCAAAATATATTTTTTCTCCATACCCGGGCACTTTGTATCGAAGGAGTTGTCGTAAAAACTTCAAAAAGGGCTCATTCGATTGGAAATTGGAGTGGTTAGTGCCCTTTTTAATTTTCGAAAGTGATTGGAGGGAAACTAGACCCCCTCTCAAGCCCATCTTTTCCTCAAACATATCCAATCAAATTTTTGAAATTGCCATTTTATTCAATGTAGTTTTAAGTTCTGTAAATTAGGTCTTTGAGGATGACAACCCCATCAAAGCACTCAGGACAAGGGTTGTAAGTTATGCCCTGGGGGCATATAAAGTTTTTATAGAACGCGTTGTGTCAGAACACTTCTAAAAGGGCTCATTCAATTAGAAATTGAAATGGCTAGTGCACTTTTTAATAGTCGAAAGTTATTGGAAGGCAGCTAACACCCCTTCCACGCCCACCATTTCCCCAAACATATCCAATCAAAATTTTGAGATAGCCATTTTGTTCCACGCAGTTAAAGTTCAGGAAATTATACCTTTGAGCAGGACACTCCCCCGCAGTATTCAGGGCAAGGATTATAAGTTATGTCCTTGGGGTATATAAATTTGTATTGAAATCTGTGTCGTATAAACTTGAAAAAGGGCTCATTCGATTGGAAGTTCAAAGGTCTAGTGCCCTTTTTAATAGTCGAAAGTGATTCGAGGGTAACTAGCCCCTCTCTCTCTCCCACCTTTTCCCCAAACATATTCAATCAAAATTTTTAGATAGCCATTTTGTTCAGTGTTGTGGATTTCCAGCTAAAAATTATGTTTTGAGAGGCAACCCTCAGGGCAAGCGTTGTAAATTATGCCCTGGGGGCATATAAGTTTTTATAGAAATCGATGTTGTAGAAACCTCAAAAAGGGCTCATTCAATTGGATATTGAAAGGGCTTTTGCACTTTTTATAGTCGAAAATGATTGAAGGGCAACTAGCCCCCTTTTATGCCCTCTATTTTCAATAACACATTCAATCAAAATTTTGAGATATCCATTTTGTTCAACGTAGTTGAAAGTTCTAGAAATTAGGTCTTTTAGGATGATAATCCCCTCAGAGCCCTAAGTGCAAGGGTTGTAAATTATGCCCTGAGGGCATATAAGGTTTATATAGAAAGTTGTTGTAGAAATTTCAAAAAGGGCTCATTTGATTGGAAATTGAAATTGCCCTTTATATTAGTTGAAAGTGAGTGGAGAGTAATAAACCCCCCTCTCACGGCCACCATTTCCCCAAGAACATTGAATCAAAGTTCATAGATAGCCATTTTGTTCAACGTAGTTGAAAGTTCTGGAAATTATGTATTTAAGAATGACAAACCCCCAGAGTTCCAGGGCAAAGTTTGTAAGTTATGCCCTGGGGACATATAAGGTTTTTATAGATAGAGTTGTCGTAAAAACTTCAAAAGGGGCTCATTCAATTGGAAACTGAAATGGCTAGTGTCCTTTTTAATAGTCAAAAGTGAATGGAAGCAACTAACACGCCCTCTCACGCCCACCATTTTCCCAAAACACATCCAATCAAAATTTTGAGATAGCCATTTTGTTCAACGTAGTTAGAAAGTTCTGGAAATTAGGTCTTTTGAGGATGACACCCCCCCAAAGCCCTCACGGCAAGGGTTTTAAGTTATGCCTCTGGGGCATATAAGGTTTTCATTGAAAGCGTTGTCGTAGAAACTTTAAAAGGGCTCATTTGATTGGAAATTGAAAGTGCTAATGCCCTTTTTTATTAGTTGAAAGTGAGTGTAGAGTAACTAATGCCCCTCTAATGGCCATCATTTCCCCAAACACATCCAATCAATATTTTGAGTTAGCCGTTTTGTTTAACCTAGTTAAATGTTCTGGAAATTAGGTCTTAGAGGATGACAACCACCCTAAAGGTCCTTAGGGTAAGGGTTGTGATTTATGGCCTAGGGGCATATAAGGTGTTTTTAGAAAGCGTTGTCGTAGAAATTCAAAAATGGCTCATTCGATTGGAAATCGAAAGGCCTATCGGCCTTTTTAATAGTCAAAAGTGATTGGAAGGATTGACATTCTTATAGTAAAGATCGATGTGGGTATAATGTATTAATTTTTGTTGTTGTTGTTTAGACCAGGGCACTTTGCATCGAAAGAGTTATCGTAGGAACTTCAAGAAGGGCTCATTCGATTGAAAATAGAAAGGGCTGATTTACCTTTTTAATAGTCAAAAGTGATTGGAGGGCATCTAATCCCCCTCCCACGCCCACCTTCCCATTTGCCCATTATGTTTAAAAACTAAAAATTGCCTTAAGATGAAATCAAAATGAACTGTGTTAATGCTAATTCCCAATAAGGCATCCCAGCAGTATCCCAAGGACGACTGAGGGTATTATGTTCAAACTTTGGGGCTACTTTGCTCTTAAAATTTAATCAAATCAAAATAGCGTAAGTGTATCCAAGCTATCAAAGAAAGTAAACAGATTTTTTGCGAATGGTATCAAGTTTTCCATTTCCGGTCCTCTAGAGGAGGTATGAAACTAAATTAAACACTACTATTTGTGTCCAGATTTTTAAAAGGGTGTATGTTGTTAAAAATTGCTGAAAATTTTTCTCCAGCATAGAAATAGCAGTCCAAACTTTAAAGTCTTAAAAAAAGATTTAAAGTATTATTTTCTTTTTCTCTGAAAAGACTATGTCAATATAAAACGAACAGAAATTAATTAAAAAACTTTTTCCACAAAATATGTTTTTCAAATGAATGTAAAGAACTCCATTAAACAAAAAATGAGAAAAAATAAAATCAAATTATCTACCAAGCGTGAAACTACCACAAATCAGCATCAATAGATAAATGAAACCCAAAACGAACAGAAATTACAATAAATAACCCAGTCAAACTCAAAACGAGCAGAAATTAACATAAGTTGGGCTCAAAACCCCTATGCCTTCCCAAGACCAGAACATAATTTGCACTTTACTGAAAAAAATACAAATGAATGTGCATTGTCTGTTTAATATACATATACTGATATTAGTAATCAAAATGTTAATATTATTTGATTTATGAAAACTATAAAATTAAAAACATTTATATTTTTTTCAGGAAAGTGCAAATTATGTTCTGGCCTTGGAAAGGCTCAGGGGTTTTGATGGAGTTTTGATGGGGTTTGATGGGGTTTGAGGGGTTTGATGGGGGTTTTCATTTTTTTAATGAGAGTTTTTTACTTTTCTTTGAAAAACTTATTTTGTGAAAAAAATTTTAAATTAATTTTTGTAAACGACGACAACTTGTAACAACAATATTGATAAAACAAGAAAAAAAATTGGCAAAACAGCTGCTTCCTCACGTATGCCGAAAGCTTAGTTACACCAACTATAATGATTTAGCAGTAAGAATTGTGGAGGTACAGCTTTTGCTTCTTTTTTTCATATGATAGTACGTGTTTCAAAAATTTATTCAAACTGAATTCATTGACTAAAAAAATACTATATCTATTCGAAACTAAGTTAATTGCTTCAAAAGAATGGTCCCCGAATTTCCATGCTTATTGGAACCACACCCTCAACTATTTCTGCCAGAAGTGCTTCAAAGAAGAATCTTTCTAGCTTTAGTAGCGTTTCCCATATTTATCCTGTACTATCAAACATTTTGTTACTAGGACTAAGTGGAATAGGTCGTAAAGGGTTATAAGTTTTGAAAATTCAATACCCCCTCCTCATTTTTTAATTTTTTGTCAAAAGATTATAGAGACCTCTGCATCTCTCTGTAAAATTTTACGTAAAATTATGCACTAAAATGTATAAAGCAAAAGTAAAAAAACTACATTGCATAAATCGTGATTAAGTATTTCATTTGCCCGTATGATTGTGGTGTTTTATTTGCAGTAATATCACTAAATATAGGGGTGGATCTATAGCAGAATCTTGGGGAGGGGGGTGGAAGGCAATGTGACGAGAGTGCCAATAATTGACCAAATTGGTGCCAGGAAAATGGTGAGGGGGGTGGCCCATCCTTGGATCTGCCAGTGACTAATTAGAAGTTCAAAGATCAAAGTCTATTTTGTTTTCCAGATTTAAGGTACAGAATAGAATGAATTATTGTTGTATGTTTTTTTTCTAGTAGGGACCAATTACGATACAAATTGAAGGGTCATAAGTCACATGCTTCTTTCTAAGGCAAATTCAGTGTGTTTTAATTTGAAAGTCTAGGTGAATAGAATTGAAAATGAAAGAAAATGATTAAATAAACTTGAACATAAAATGTGTATTTGCCCTCCCTTCCGTTGCCCGTGTTGCTTTGTTTATCAGGCTAAATCTATCTAATTCGCCTGAACAACATCCTAAGAGTTTCAGTCTTGGGAGTTCTGCTGCAGGCTCTTCTTGAAGAGAGGTTTCCTTTAATTTGAGTAAATGTTTTGCAAGTCGTCGTCTTCCAAACCTTTTGTATTTTTGCTTTAGTTTTTCCCTGTGCTTCGGCGCAGTCACCAATACAATGCCTCTTTTATTTCACTTCTTTGCCATATTTTACAAAGCACTTTTGTGAACTAACTAGGCGAAGTTCTTCTTTAATTGCCTTTCTCTTCTTTTAAAATCTTTGAAATCTTTGACGGAGCATTCCTATTTGCATAATATGTTGAAACATTCACTTATCATGCCAGCCGATACAAGTTGAAACCCTGACTGTTTATCCCCTGAAGACCAGCATCTACGTCCGCCTATTGAAACTAAATATGAAACAGTTCAGAAGTTTCTAACATAAAACTGATGGTAACAACTTTTAGTAGAAACAAATAAACTTATGAAAATATCTTTTTTGAATTAATTAAGAAAAAAAATAAAAAATAAAAGTCAAAATTGTTCCTTTTAAAATCCTCTGCAAGTCCGTGTTAATTTATTAAACTTGTCTGTACCGTTCTTTTAGACAAGTTGAAATGGAATTTGCACGAAAAAAAAACTAATTTAGAAAACCCATTAAAAAAATAAAAAAATAAATTAGCAAACTCAGATTATGTTGCTTGATCAGGGGAATAGATAGAAACCGAAATTGATGCCTTTATACGCCTGTTGTTGCCAGACCTGCTAAAAATATTTAACATGGAAGAGATGGCCAGTAATTTTTCTGTGCCGTTCCCCCTTAAAATAGAAAGGCGTACCTGTTAGTAGTAACCTATCTATTGATTGAAACCATACATTCAACCATACATTCACGCCTACAAGAATATACAGTGCAATATCACGGGTGGTTGCGTAATTTGTCTTATCTCTAGCATGTAGAAGAATATGCAGCGTAGCTTCAAGTGGACATTTTAAAAAAGCGAGATATTTATTATAAATTTGGAACAATATCAATCTTTGGAAATGACTAACGATAACAAACATGTTTTCCAGCAGATGGGTTTTTGAAGCACATTCAGCATGGTGTGCTTTATTTTTTTTTTGGCAATTGACGTTTTTTCTGATAACAAGTATCATTCATTGCGATCATAGCTCTAAAAAAAAGAAAGGGTTTAGCATTTGCGAATTGGATCGTATGAAGGTGGAGAAAAAAGGGGGTTTAGCATTTGCGAATTGGACTGTACGAAATGATCTTATTTGAATAATAGGGAAGAAACAGAGCTGGATAACATTTGCGAATTGGATCATATGAAGATGGAGAAAAAAAGAGTTAAACTGATTAGCAGTTAAGGTAACCCCGAAGGGCTTGTTAACTCAGACAATTTATTATAAATTTGAGACAACATCAATCTATGAAAATGGTTAATAATGATAGAATGACATTGTGAGTTGACCTAGCTTTACCTCACCGATGTGTTCTGTATAATACACAAGTGGTGTTTGAACAGTGTTGTCAATTTAAAATAAGATCTAACGTTACAGTATACTAAAAAGATGATACTAAGAGAGATGTAGATGGCAAGAAAAGAATTTTCATAACGGATGGCTTTACTTCTTCGATGTGTTCTGTATAATACACAAGTGGTGGGGTGATGGCAGCGGGGTGTCTTAGAGTACTTATAGTGCTGTACTGTGAGCCAAATTGCTTGCGAAAAAAACAGAATGAATGAGTTGAAATAAAATTTTTAACGAGAAATGGCTGAAAACTGTTTTGGAGGAGATGGGTGGATGGCAGAAGGATGTCTTAGTGTAGTTATATTGTGATAGTGGGGCGGCGAATTGCTAGCGAAAAAAACAGAATGAATGAGTTGAAATAAAATTTTTAACGAGAAATGGCTGAAAACTGTTTTGGAGGAGATGGGTTGATGGCAGAAGGATAGGTGTGTGTTGTCTGAAACCTACGATTTGGTATGGGCGGTTTGCTATTTTGGACTTTTCTGAGCCAGGTTTCTTAGTATTTCGTAGGTGTGTGTTGTCTGAAACTTTTGATTTGAGATGTGTGATTTACTATTTTGGACTTTTCCTAGCTATGTTTCTTAGTCTTTCCTTGATGTGGGTTGTCTGAAACCAATGATTTGGGATCTTTAGTTTGCAATATCCTGCTTTTCTGAGCTAGATTTCATAGCCTTTTTTAGGTGTGTGTTGTCTGAAACCTATGATTCAGGATGCTATTTGGGCTTTTCAGAGCTAGGTTTCTTAGTTTCTCATAGGTGTGTGTTGTCTGAAACCTACAATTTGAGGTGGGTAGTTTGCTATTCCTGGCTTTGCAGAGCTAGGTTTCTTAGTCTCTCATAGGTGCGTGTTGTCTGAAACCTACAATTTGGGATGGGTAGTTTGCTATTTCTGGCTTTTATGAGCTAGGTCTCCTTGTATTTCGTAGGTGTGTGTTGTCTGAAGCTTATGATTTTGGGTATTTAAATTACTATTTTGGGTTTTCTGAGCTAGATTTCTTAGTCTTTTGTTGGTGTGTGTTGTCTGAAACTTATGATCTGGGATTTGTAGTTTGCTATTTTTGACTTTGCTGAGTTAGGTTTCTTAGCCTTTCATAGGTGTGTGTTGTGTAAAACTTATGATTTGGGATGTGTAGTTTGCTATCTTTGCCTTGCTGAGCTAGGTTTCTTAGTATTTTGTAAGTGTGTGTTGTCTGAAACTTATGATTTGAGATGTGTAATTTGCTATTTCCGGCTTTTATGAGCTAGGTCTCCTAGTATTTCGTAGGTGTGTGTTGTCTGAAACTTATGATTTGGGGTATGTAAATTACTATTTTGGGCTTATCTGAGCTAAGGTTTTATAGTATTTCGTAGATGTGTGTTGTCTGAAACTTATGATTTGGACTGTGTAATTTGCTATTTTTGACTTTGCTGAGCTAGGTTTCTTAGTATTTTGTAGGTGTTTGTTGTCTGAAACTTATAATTTGATATGTGTAATTTGCTATTTCCGGCTTTTATGAGCTAGGTCTCCTAGTATTTCGTAGGTGTGTGTTATCTGAAACTTATGATTTGGGGTATGTAAATTACTATTTTGGGCTTTTCTGAGCTAAGGTTTCTTAGTATTTCGTAGATATGTGTTGTCTGAAACTTATGATTTGGGCTGTGTAATTTGCTATTTTTGACTTTGCTGAGCTACGTTTCTTAGTATTTCGTAGGAGTGTGTTGTCTGAAACTTATGATTTGGGGTGTGTAATATGCTATTTCCGACTTTTCTTAGCCACATTTCTTAGTATTTCGTAGGTGTGTGTTGTCTGAAACTTATGATTTGGGATGGTTAATTTGCTATTTCCGGCTTTTATTAGCTAGGTTTCTTAGTCTGTCGTAGTTATGTGTTGTCTGAAATTTAGGAAAATAAACTATTTCCGTAAAATCTGAGCTAATAAAGTTTTTTTGACCGTAAACTCTAGTTTTGTGTAAGAAAATTATGGAAAATGCATTTCGTTGACTCATAGGTGAAACTTAAGTCCAGTTAAGGATCGAAAAATAAACTATTTCTATAAAATCTGTGCTAATAAGGGTTTTTGACCGTAAACTCTAGTTTTTTGCAAGAAAATTATGGAAAATACAATTCTGTGGTTCAAATGTGACTCTTAAGTCCAGTTATGAATCGATAAATAAACTATTTCTGTAAAATCTGAGCTAGTAAGAGTTTTTGACCGTAAACTCTAGTTTTTTGTAAGAAAATTATGGAAAATACAATTCTCTGGTTCAAATGAGAAATTTAAGTCCATTTTTGGATCGAAAAATAAAACTATTTCCGTAAAATCTGAGCTAATAAGGGTTTTTGACCGTAAACTCTAGTTTTTTGTAAGAAAATTATGGAAAATACAATTCGTTGGCTCATAAGTGAAACTTAAGTCCAGTTATGGATCGAAAAATAAACTATTTCTATAAAATCTGAGCTAGTAAGGGTTTTTGACCGTAAACTCTAGTTTTTTGTAAGAAAATTAAGAAAAATACAATTCGTTGGCTCATAAGTGAAACTTAAGTCCAGTTATGGATCGAAAAATAAACTATTTCTATAAAATCTGAGCTAATAGGGGTTTTTGACCGTAAACTCTAGTTTTTTGTAAGACAATTATGGAAAATACAATTCTGTGGTTCAAATGTGAAACTTAAGTCCATTTATGGATCGAAAAATAAACTATTTCTTTAAAATCTGATCTAATAAGGGTTTTTGACCGTAAACTCTAGTTTTTTGTAAAAAAAATTATGGAAAATACAATTCTCTGGTTCAAATGTGAAACTTAAGTCTATTTTTGGATCGAAAAATAAAACTATTTCCGTAAAATCTGAGCTAATAAGGGTTTTTGACCGTAAACTCTAGTTTTTTTGTAAGAAAATTATGGAAAATACAATTCTCTGGTTCAAATGTGAAACTTAAGTCCAGTTATGGATCGAAAAATAAACTATTTCTATAAAACCTGAGCTAATAAGGGTTTTCGACCGTAAACTCTAGTTTCTTGTAAGAAAATTATGGAAAATACAATTCTCAGGTTCAAATGTGAAACTTAAGTCCAGTTATGGATCGAAAAATAAACTATTCCCGTAAAATCTAAGCTAATAAGGGTTTTTGACCGTAAACTCTAGTTTTTTGTAAGAAAATTATGGAAAATACAATTCTCTGGTTCAAATGTGAAGCTTAAGTCTATTTTTGGATCAAAAAATTAAACTATTTCCGTAAAATCTGAGCTAATAAGGGTTTTTGACCGTAAACTCTATTTTTTTTGTAAGAAAATTATGGAAAATACAATTATCAGGTTCAAATGTGAAACTTAAGTCCAGTTACGGATCGAAAAATAAATATATTTCTATAAAATCTGAGTTAATAAGGGTTCTTGATCGTAAACTCGAGTTTCTTGTAAGAAAATTATGGAAATTGCAATTTTATAATTCAAATGTGAAACTTGAGTTTAGTTTTGCATCGACAACTAAAACTATCTCCGTAAAATCTGAGCTAATAAGCGTTTTTGACCGTAAACTTTAGTTTCTTGTAAGAAAATTATGAAAAATACAATTATCTAATTCAAATGTGAAACTTAAGTCCAGTTTTGGATACTCATAGTGACGAGGACTGATGGTTCTAATTCAATATTTTTTTCATAAAAACAAAATATTTTTTTTTAACTTCGAAATTATTCAACTTTTTTTTTTTTTGTACGTATCTTAAAATGGCAAAATATGCTTACGGATCTAACAATTGTACTCTATGATTGGTCAGAGACACGATGTGGCTTTTCCACTGGTATTCTATGTCCAGTTATCGACACTACCTAGTCTATTGCATGTATTAAATCAGTATTTTTTACGCAGTTGAACGATAAACACATAAGTCATATCTTTAAAAAAAGTGAAGATGGAGCATTTTAATAAAGTGTGTTCACATAAAAAGGTTATTGTAGCATTGAATGCCGACAAGGAGAAGTATTTCAACTATAAAAGAAGTAAAAGTGGTATCACTATTGGAAATGTATGCATGCATTGTCATGACAGTAAGGAATTAAATTTCTTTGGAATACCGAAAAATTCAACTCTTATGTTGATGGTTATGAAAGATTGAGATCTCCAGAGATGATTGCACTCAAAGAGAATGCCAAAATAAAAATAATCGTTGATGATAGAGGACAACTCCTTGCTACTGTCGCAGGTAACACATTACCTACCGATACATCCAATCGTCAGCTTTCGGGTATTAGTATTCAACGGAAGGTCAATAAAAGAAAGGCCTACTCTTCTACTAATATCGTAAATCATATCTTGTCTACGTGCCGAAACTGTTACCTGTGTAAAAATAATGTGATAGTAGACAGTGAAATTGCCAGAAAAATAAAAAGGGCATCGTCAGAAAATATCACTATGGAATATAAAGATGAATCGATGAAAAAGAAAGCACCAGCGAACATTAAGTGTATTGATCAAACAGTCAATGAACCAAATAATATCAAAGACGAAAAGCTTATTGAGCCTGTTGATGAGACACCAGTAAAAATTGTGTATTACTCAAAATGGAATAATGATAATTATACCACCAACATCCTTTATCAGATAAGTCGGATAAAATTGACAAAAACTAAGCATCAGAGTGACTAAATTCTATATCAGCATCCTTTTCTCGGATACATAGGATAAAATATCGGATAAAATTGACAAAATCTAAGTATCAGATTGATTAAATTCTATATCAACATCCATTTCTCGGGTGCATGGGAATGCCTTTGACAAAATCTAGGTATCAGAATGAATAAATTCTTTATCAACATCCGTTGTTGGATATGTCATTATGTCATTATGAAAAAATTGTAAGTAAGTAAGTAAGTAAGTAACAAACTCTTTCTTAAATTCGCCTCTTGGATACACAATGCAGGAAATTAATTCAGGAAATTATGAAAAAAATTATACAAATTCTTTATTAACATTCATTATCGATTGAAGTCACTTTATAGACAGACAATACAGCAATTTCACAAAATCTAAGTATAAGAGTGATTAAATTCTATATCAACATCCATCTCTCGGATACATAGGAAAAAGTTAACAAAATCTAAGTGTTAGAGTGAATAGATTTTATTTATCAACATCTTTTGTCTGATACATCGGATAAAATTGACAGAATATAAGTTTCAGAGTTAATAATTTTTTTTATCAACATCCTTTGTCAGATACATCAAATAAAATTGACAAACTCTAAATTTCAGAATGAATAAATGCTTTAACAACATCCTTTATCGGATATTTTGGATAAAATTGACAAAATCTAAGCATCAGAGTGAATAGATTCTATATCGGCATCCTTTTCTCGGATACAAAGGATAAAATATCGGATAAAATTGACAAATTCTAAGTATCAGATTGATTTTTTATCAACATCTTTTATCAGTTACAAAAATTATAATTAACAAAATCTAAATATCAGAGTGAATAAATGCTTTTTCAGCATCCTTTGTCGGATATGTTGAATAAAATATGCAAAGTCAAGATAGCTTTATTTCATTTTTTAAGGTTAATTTAGACGAGGTTACGTGCGCGCATGTGTCTGACAATAGATGAATGCAAATTCCTTTTCTTACATCTCCGATGTTTTAATAGACATTCTAAACGTTTGATATGCTAGCTTACTCTAAAAATAATGAACACATAACAATGTGATATTTTTAATGAAATAATGCTATATAGAATATTAATACAAAAATATATTATGATACATTATTAGTATCAATGATTAACGTTGGACATTTTGAATCTGTTCCATAAAATAGTTCACCATGTTCTCTCTTGATATTGTAGCTATTATCTTCTCTTAGTTCATAGTCAGTAGAATAATATATATATATATATATATATATATATATATTTATATATATATATATATATATATATATATATATATATATATATATATATATATATATATATATATATATATATATATATATATATATATATATATATATATATATATATATATATTATATATATATATATATATATATATATATATATATATATATATATATATATATATATATATATATATATATATATATATATATATATATATATATATATATATATATATATATATATATATATATATTTTTACTGGTGCCTCATCAACAGGCTCAATATGCTTTTCGTCTTTGGTATTATTTGGTTCATTGACTGTTTGATCAATGCCAGTAACGTTTGCTGGTGCTCATCGATTCATCTTCATATTCCATAGTGATATTTTCTGACAATGCCCTTTTTATTTTTCTGGCAATTTCACTGTGTATTATTAGATTATTTTCACACAGGTAACAGTTTTGGCACGTAGACAAGATATGGTTTACGATATTAGTAGAAGAATAGGCCTTTCTTTTATTGACCTTCCGTTGAATGCTAATACCCGAAAGCTGACGATTGGATGTATCAGTAGGTAACGTGTTACCTGTAACAGTAGCAAGGAGTTGTCCTCTATCATCAACGATTATTTTTATGTTGGCATTCTCTTTGAGTGCAATCATCTCTGGAGATCTCAATCTCGCATAACCACCAACATAAGAGTTGAATTTTTTCGCTATTCCAAAGAAATTTAATTCTTTACTGTCATGACAATGCATGCATACATTTCCAATAGTGCTACCACTTGTACTTCTTTCATAGTTTAAATACTTCTCCTTGTCGGCATTCAATGCTACAATAACCTTGTTATGTAAACACTCTTTATTAATATGCTCCATCTTCTTCTTTTTTTAAATATAAGACTTTTGTGTTTATCGTTCCACTGCGTAAAAAATACTGATTTAATACATGCAATAGACTTGGTAGTGTCGATAACCGGACATAGAATACCAGTGGGAAAGCCACATCGTGTCTCTGACCAATCATAGAGTACAATTTTTAGATCCGTAAGCATATTTTGTCATTTTAAGATACGTACAAAAAAAAGTTGAATAATTTCGAATTTAAAAAAATAGTTTTTTTTATGAAAAAAAATATTGAATTAGAACCATCAGTCCTCATCATTATGAGTATTCAAAACTATACTTAAGTTTCACGTTTGAACTAGAGAATTGTATTTTCCATGATTTTTTTACAAAAAAATAGAGTTTATGGTCAAAAACCCTTATTAGCTCAGATTTTATAGAAATAGTTTATTTTTCGATTCATAACTGGACTTAAGTTTCACACTTAAACCTGAGAATTGTATTTTCCATAATTTTCTTACAAAAAAACTAGAGTTTACGGTCAAAAATCCGTATTAGCACAGATTTTATAGAAATAGTTTATTTTTCGATCCATAACTGGACTTAAGTTTCACATTTGAACCTGAGAATTGTATTTTCCATTATTTTCTTACAAAAAAACTAGAGTTTACGGTCAAAAACCCCTATTGGCTCAGATTTTACGGAAATAGTTTTATTTTTCGATCCAAAAATAGACTACAGTTTCACATTTGAATCAGGAAATTGTATTTTACATAATTTTCTTACATAAAACTGAAGTTTAAGGTCAAAAACCCTTATTAGCTTAGATTTTACGGGAATAGCTTATTTTTCGATCCAAAACTGGACTTAAGTTTCACATTTGAACCTGAGAATTGTATTTTCCATAATTTTCTTACAAAAAAACTAGAGTTTACGGTCAAAAACCCTTATTAGCTCTGATTTTACGGAAATGGTTTTATTTTTCGATCCAAAAGTGGACTTAAGTTTCACATTTGAACCAGAGAATTGTATTTTCCATAATTTTCTTACAAAAAACTAGAGTTTAAGGTCAAAAACCCTTATTAGCTCATATTTTACAGAAATAGCTTATTTTTCGATCCGTAACTGGACTTAAGTTTCACATCTGAACCAGAGAATTGTATTTTCTATAATTTTCTTACAAAAAATAGAGTTTACGGTCAAAAAATCTTATTAGCTCAGATTTTACAGAAATAGTTTATTTTTCGATCTATAACTGAACTTAAGTTTCACTTATGAGCCAACGAATCGTATTTTCCATAATTTTCTTACAAAAAACTAGAGTTTACAGTCAAAAACCCTAATTAGCTTAGATTTTATGGAAAAAACTTTATTTTTCGATCCAAAATGGACTTAAGTTTCACATTTGAACCAAAGTATTGTATTTTTCATAATTTTCTTACAAAAAACTAGAGTTTACAGTCAAAAACTCTTATTAGCTCATATTTTACAGAAATAGTTTTATTTTTCGATCCAAAATGGACTTAAGTTTCACATTTGAACCATAGAATTGTATTTTTCATATTTTTCTTACAAAAAAAAATAGATTTGACGATTAAAACTCACCATTGTCTCAGTTTTTCTGGAAACTGTTTACTTTTAGATCCAAAACTAAACTTGGCTTCCAGACTAGAACCTGAGAATTGTACTTTACAAAATTGTCTTATAAAAAACTAGAATTTACGGTCAAAAAAGCCTTATTAGCTCAGATTTTACGGAAATAGTTTATTTTTATAGGTTTCGGACAACACATACCTACGAAAGACTAAGAAACCTAGCTTATTAGAAGCCGGAAATATCAAATTAACCCTCCCAAATCATAAGTTTCAGACAACACACACCTACGAAATACTAAAAAATCTGGCTATGAAAAGTCAGAAATAGCAAATTACACATCCCAAATCATAAGTTTCAGACAAAACACAACTACGAAATACTAAGAAACCTTAGCTCATAAAGGCCTGAAATAGTAATTTACATACCCCAAATCATAAGTTCCAGATAACACACACCTACGAAATACTAGGAGACATAGCTCATAAAAGCCGGAAATAGCAAATTACACATCTCAAATCATAAGTTTCAGACAACACACACTTATGAAATACTAAGAAACCTAGCTCAGCAAAGTCAAAAATAGCAAATTACACAGCCCAAATCATAAGTTTAAGACAACACACACCTACAAAATACTAAGAAACCTTAGCTCAGAAAAGCCCAAAATAGTAATTTACATACCCCAAATCATAAGTTTCAGACAACACACACCTACGAAATACTAGGAGACCTAGCTCACAAAAGCTAGAAATAGCAAATTACACATCTCAAATCATAAGTTTCAGACAACACACACTTACGAAATACTAAGAAACGTAGCTCAGCAAAGTCAAAAATAGCAAACTACACATCCCAAATCATAAGTTTCACACAACACACACCTATGAAAGGCTAAAAAAACATATCTCAGCAAAGTCAAAAATAGTAAACTACACATCCCAAATCATAAGTTTCAGACAACACACACGAACGAAAGACTAAGAAATCTAGCTCAGAAAACCCGAAATAGTAATTTACGTACCCCAAATCATAAGTTTCAGACAACACACACCTACAAAATACTAGGAGACCTAGCTCATAAATGCCAGAAATAGCAAACTAACCACCCCAAATTGTAGGTTTCAGACAACACACACCTATGAGAGAATAAGAAACCTAGCTCTGAAAAGCCCAAATAGCATCCCAAATCATAGGTTTCAGACAACACACACCTACAAAAGGCTATGAAACCTAGCTCAGAAAAGCAGGATATTGCAAACTAAAGATTCCAAATCATAGGTTTCTTACAACTCACACCAGCGAAAGACTAAGAAACATAGCTCAGAAAAGTCCAAAATAGTAAATCACACATCTCAAATCATAAGTTTCAGACTACATAGACCTACGAAATACTAAGGAACCTAGCTCAGAAAAGTCCAAAATAGCAAACCGCCCTTCCCAAATCATAGGTTTCAGACAACATACACCTATCCTTCTGCTATCAATTCATCTCCCCCAAAACACTTTTCAGCCATTTCTCGTTAAAATTTTTATTTCAACTCATTCATTTGGGTTTTTCGCTAGCAATTTGCCCCCCCCCCACTATCACACTATAACTATACTAAGACATCCTTCTGCCATCAACCCATCTCCCCCAAAACACTTTCCAGCCATTTCTAGTTAAAAATTTTATTTCAACTCATTTATTATGTTTTTTTTGCAAGCAATTCAGCTCACAGTACAGCACTATAAGTACTCTAAGACACCCCGCTGCCATCACCCCACCACTTGTGTATTATATAGAAGACATCGTTGAAGTAAAGCTATCCGTTATTAAAATTCTTTTCTTGCCATCTACATCTCTCTTAGTATCATCCTTTTAGTATACTATAACGTTAAACCCTATTTTAA
Source organism: Artemia sp. Qi Xiang Cuo (assembly GCF_049724085.1). NCBI lineage: Eukaryota > Metazoa > Arthropoda > Branchiopoda > Anostraca > Artemiidae > Artemia > Artemia sp. Qi Xiang Cuo. Next base: position 38,403,583 of record NC_142800.1, on the reverse strand, counting down.
ATTGACAACACTGTTCAAACACCAATTGTGTCTTATACAGAACACATCGGTGAGGTAAAGCTAGGTCAACTCACAATGTCATTTTATCATCGTTAACCATTTTCATAGATCGATGTTGTCTCAAATTTATAATAAATTGCCTGAGTTAACAAGCCCTTCGGGGTTACCTTAACTGCTAATCAGTTTAACTCTTTTTTTTTCTCCACCTTCATATGATCCAATTCGCATATGTTATCCAGCTTTTTTTTCCCTATTATTCAAATAAGATCATTCGTACAGTCCAATTTACAAATGCTAAACTCTCTTTTTTTCTCCACCTTCATACGATCCAATTCGCAAATGCTAAACCCTTTCTTTTTTTTTAGAGCTATGATCGCAATGAATGGTACTTATTATCAGAATTTTTGTCAATTGCCAAAAAAAAGAAAAAAAAATAAAGCACACAATGCTGAATGTGCTTTAAAAACCCTTCTGGTTGAAAACATGTTTGTTATCGTTAGCCATTTCCCAAGATTGATATTGTTCCAAATTTTTAATAAATATCTCGCTTTTTTAAAATGTCCACTTGAAGCTACGCTGCATATTCTTGTACATGCTAGAGATAAGACAAATTACGCAACCACCCGTGATATTGCACTGTATATTCTTGTAGGCGTGAATGTATGGTTGAATGTATGGTTTCAATCAATAGATAGGTTACTACTAACAGGTACGCCTTTCTATTTTAAGGGGGAACAGAATAGAAAAATTACTGGCCATCTCTTCCATGTTAAATATTTTTAGCATGTCTGGCGACAACAGACGTATAAAGGCATCAATTTTGGTTTCTATCTATTCCCCTGATCAAGCAACAAAATCTGAGTTTGCAGATTTTTTTATTTTTTTTTTACTGGGTTTTCTAAATTAGGTTTTTTTCGTGCAAATTCCATTTCAACTTGTCTAAAAGAACAGTACAGACAAGTTTAATAAATTAACACGGACTTGTAGAGGATTTTAAAAGGAACAATTTTGACTTGTTCTTTTTTTTAATTAATTCAAAAAAGATATTTTCATAAGTTTATTTGTTTCTACTAAAAGTTGCTACCATCAGTTTTATGTTAGAAACTTCTGAACTGTTTCATATTTAGTTTCAATAGGCGGACGTAGATGCTGGTCTTCAGGGGATAAACAGTCAGGGTTTCAACTTGTATCGGCTGGCATGATAAGTGAATGTTTCAACATATTATGCAAATAGGAATGCTCCGTCAAAGATTTCAAAGATTTTAAAAGAAGAGAAAGGCAATTAAAGAAGAACTTCGCCTAGTTAGTTCACAAAAGTGCTTTGTAAAATATGGCAAAGAAGTGAAATAAAAGAGGCATTGTATTGGTGACTGCGCCGAAGCACAGGGAAAAACTAAAGCAAAAATACAAAAGGCTTGGAAGACGACGACTTGCAAAACATTTACTCGAATTAAAGGAAACATCTCTTCAAGAAGAGCCTGCAGCAGAACTCCCAAGACTGAAACTCTTAGAAAGTTGTTCAGACGAATTAGATAGATTTAGACTGATAAACAAAGCAACACGGGCAACGGAGGGGAGGGCAAATACACATTTTATGTTTAAGTTTATTTAATCATTTTCTTTCTTTTTTAATTCTATTCACCTAGACTTTCAAATTAAAACACACTGAATTTGCCTTAGAAAGAAGCATGTGACTTATGACCCTTCAATTTGTATCGTACTTGGTCCCTAGTAGAAAAAAGCATACAACAATAATTCATTCTATTCTGTACCTTAAATCTGGAAAAAAAATATACTTTGATCTTTGAACTTCTAATTAGTCACTGGCTGATCCAGGGATGGGCCACCCCCCCCCCCCCCAAATTTTCCTGGCACCAATTTGGTCAATTATTGGCACTTTCGTCACATTGCCTTCCACCCCCCTCCTCAAGATTCTGCTATAGATCCACCCCTGTATTTAGTGATATTATTGCAAATAAAAACACCACAATTATACGGGCAAATGATCTACTTAATCACGATTTATGCAATGTAGTTTTTTTACTTTTGCTTTATACATTTTAGTGCATAATTTTACGTAAAATTTTACAGAGAGATGCAGAGGTCTCTATAATCTTTTGACAAAAAATTAAAAAATGAGGGGGGTATTGAATTTTCAAAACTTATAACCCTTTACGACCTATTCCACTTAGTCCTAGTAACAAAATGTTTGATAGTACAGGATAAATATGGGAAATGCTACTAAAGCTAGAAAGATTCTTCTTTGAAGCACTTCTGGCAGAAATAGTTGATGGTAGGGTTCCAATAAGCATGGAAATTCGGGGACCATACCTTTGAAGCAATTAACTTAGTTTCGAATATATATAGTATTTTTTTAGTCAATGAATTCAGTTTGAATAAATTTTTGAAACACGTGCTATCATATAAAAAAAAAGAAACAAAAGCTGTACCTCCACAATTCTTACTGTTTTATCATTATAGTTGGTGTAAATAAGCTTTCGGCATACGTGAGGAAGCAGTTGTTTTCCCAATTTTGTTTTCTTGTTTTATCAATATTGTTGTTACAAGTTGTCGTCGTTTACAAAAATTAATCTAAAATTTTTTTTTCACAAAATAAGTTTTTCAAAGAAAAGTAAAAAACTCCATTAAAAAAAAATGAGCAAAAATAAAATCAAATGATCTACCAAGCGTGAAACTACCACAAATCAGCATCGATAAATAAATGAAACCCAAAACGAACAGAAATTACAATAAATAACCGAGTCAAACTCAAAATGAGCAGAAATTAACATAAGTAGGGCTCAAAACCCCTGAGCCTTTCCAAGGCCAGAACATAATTTGCACTTTCCTGAAAAAACTATATAAATGTTTTTAATTTTATAGTTTTCATAAATCAAATAATATTAACATTTTGATTACAAATATCAGTATATGTATATTAAACAAACAATGCACATTCATTTGTATTTTTTTCATTAGAGTGCAAATTATGTTCTGGTCTTGGGAAGGCATAGGGGTTTTGCGCCCAACTTATGTTAATTTCTTCTCGTTTTGAGTTAGACTCGGTTATTGATTGTAATTTCAGTTCGTTTTGGGTTTCATTTATCTATCGATGCTGATTTGTGGTGGTTTCACGCTTGGTAGATAATTTGATTTTATTTTTTCTCATTTTTCGTCTAATGGAGTTCTTTACATTCCTTTGAAAAACATATTTTGTGGAAAAAGTTTTTAATTAATTTCTGTTCGTTTTATATTGACATAGTGTTTTCAGGAAAAAAGAAAATAACACTTTAGATCTTTTTTTAAGACTTTATAGTTTGGCCTGCTATTTCTATGCTGGAGAAAAATTTTCAGCAATTTTTAACAACATACACCCTTTTAAAAATCTGGACACAAATAGTAGTGTTTAATTTAGTTTCATACCTCCTCTAGAGGACCGGAAATGGAAAACTTGATACCATTCGCAAAAAATCTGTTTACTTTCTTTGATAGCTTGGATACACTTACGCTATTTTGATTTGATTAAATTTTAAGAGCAAAGTAGCCCCAAAGTTTGAACATAATACCCTCAGTCGTTCTTGGGATACTGCTGGGATGCCTTATTGGGAATTAGCATTAACACAGTGCATTTTGATTTAATCTTGACAATATTTAGTTTTTAAACATAATGGGTAAATGGGAAGGTGGGCGTGGGAGGGGGATTAGTTGCCCTAAAATCACTTTTGACTATTAAAAAGGTAAACAGCCCTTTCTATTTTCAATCGAATGAGCCCTTTTCGAAGTTCCTACGATAACTCCTTCGATGCGAAGTGCCCTGGTCTAAACAACAACAACAAAAATTAATACATTATACCCACTTCGATCTTTACTATAAGAATGTCAATCCTTCCATTCAATTTCGACTATTGAAAAGGTCGATAGGCCGTTCGATTTCATATCGAATGAGCCCTTTTTGAATTTCTACGACAACGCTTTGTAAAAACACCTTGTATGCCCCTAGGCCATAAATTACAACCCTTACCTTAAGGGCCTAAGGGTGGTTGTCATCCTCTAAGACCTAATTTCCAGAACTTTTAACTACGTTAAACAAAATGGCTATCTCACAATTTTGATTGGATGTGTTTGGGGAAATGGTGGGCGCGAGAGGGGCATTAGTCACTCTCCAATCACTTTCAACTATTTAAAAAGGCATTAGCACTTTCAATTTCCAATCAAATGAGCCCTTTTAAAGTTTCTACGACAACGCTCTCAATGAAAACCTTATATGCCCCAAAGGCATAACTTAAAACCCTTGCCGTGAGGGCGGGGGGGGGGGTGTCATCCTCAAAGACCTAATTTCCAGACCTTTCTACTACATTGAACAAAATGGCTATCTGAAAATTTTTATTGGGTGTGTTTTGGGAAATGGTGGGCGTGAGAGGGCGGTTAGTTTCCTTCCAATCACTTTTGACTATTGAAAAGGGCACTAGCCCTCTCAATTTCCAATTGAATGAGCCCCTTTTGAAGTTTTTACGACAACACTATCTTTAAAAACCTTATTGCCTCCAGGGCATAACTTACAAACTTTGCCCTGGTACTCTGGGGGTTTGTCATTCTTAAATACATAATTTCCAGAACTTTCAACTACGTTGAACAAAATGGCTATCTATGAACTTTGATTCAATGTTCTTGGGGAGATGGTGGGCGTGAGAGGGGAGTTTATTACTCTCCGCTCACTTTCGACTATTAAAAAGGGCAATTTCAATTTCCAATCAAATGAGCCCTTTTTGAAATTTCTGCAACAACTTTCTATATAAACCTTATTAGCCCCCAGGGTATAATGTACAACCCTTGCACTTAGGGCTCTGAGGGGATTATCATCCTAAAAGACCTAATTTCTAGAACTTTCAACTACGTTGAACAAAATGGATATCTCAAAATTTTGATTGAATGTGTTATTGAAAATAGAGGGCGTAAAAGGGGGGCTAGTTGCCCTTCAATCACTTTCGACTATAAAAAGGGTACAAGCCCTTTCAATATCCAATTGAATGAGCCCTTTTTGAGGTTTCTACAACATCGATTTCTATAAAAACTTATGTGCCCCCAGGGCATAATTTACAACGCTTGCCCTGAGGGTTGCCTCTCAAACATAATTTTTAGCTGGAAGTCCACAACACTGAGCAAAATGGCTATCTAAAAATTTTGATTGAATATGTTTGGGGAAAAGGTGGGAGAGAGAGAAGGGCTAGTTACCTTCGAATCACTTTCGACTATTAAAAAGGGCACTAGACCTTTGAACTTCCAATCGAATGAGCCCTTTTTCAAGTTTATACGACAAAGATTTTAATACAAATTTATATACCCCAAGGACATAACTTATAATCCTTGCCCTGAATACTGCGGGGGAGTGTCCTGCTCAAAGGTATAATTTCCTGAACTTTAACTGCGTGGAACAAAATGGCTATCTCAAAATTTTGATTGGATGTGTTTGGGGAAATGGTGGGCGTGGAAGGGGTGTTAGTTGCCTTCCAATTACTTTCGACTATTAAAAAGTGCACTAGCCATTTCAATTTCTAATCGAATGAGCCCTTTTAGAAGTGTTCTGACACAACGCGTTCTATAAAAACTTTATATGCCCCCAGGGCATAACTTACAACCCTTGTCCTGAGTGCTTTGATGGGGTTGTCATCCTCAAAGACCTAATTTACAGAACTTAAAACTACGTTGAATAAAATGGCAATTTCAAAACTTTGATTGGATGTGTTTGAGGAAAAGGTGGGCTTGAGAGGGGGTCTAGTTTCCCTCCAATCACTTTCGAAAATTAAAAAGGGCACTAACCACTCCAATTTCCAATCGAATGAGCCCTTTTTGAAGTTTTTACGACAACTCCTTCGATACAAAGTGCCCGGGTATGGAGAAAAAATATATTTTGGCAAAATCGTTTTTTTAGGCAGCACTATTGCGCTGCCTATGATGGGTTGAAAAGGACATTCAATTACAGACAAACCTTTTGTTATTGCTAGTCGATCACCCAATTAACTTCGTAATGTTAACTGACAGATTTCCAGATACGAAGTGTTGACTGGAACTTATTGAAGGTGTTTTGAATCGTAGTGATGAATATGGTCATTAGATATTTTTTGTGCACGAACACGTATGAGTGGGACATTGGTATTGGCAACTCTTGATCTCTCAACGAAATATGCATAAAGAAATTTACAGCTGTCCAAGGAGAAGGCGGGCAGATACTTTGCGAAAATGACTCAAATCATGCCACTAGCGCTTCCTGCACTTTTACCGTTGATTACATTATGTTTAAAACCAAGCGCTTCTTTTGATTATCTGTGAGAATAGCCTTTTCATTGTCAATGGGTGAACTAATTTAGATTTTACCCTTTTCCTTTGAATAATTGAATTGAAACCATTCTTACGATATGAAATTTTTTGTTGATTGCATGACACAATTCTTTCATAGTCCCAAACTCCTTATATAATAATGTGGCAATGGGATATTCAACTAAATTCATATTTTCAATTGCACATTGATCGTTAACAATTGGCCAATCATGTGGTCTAATTTTCATATTGTATACTTGATCCTTTCTTAGGATATCATATGTATTTTTAAGAATACAATCTACAAGAGCAACTTCGTACCTTCCCTCAATTTTAATGGCGGGGGAAAGTTCTGTCCAAAATTTGCTCGTTTTATTCAAATCGTCATAAACAGGATTGAAAACATTGGACATAAATGTCACATAAAAATCTTCAGACATTACGAACGTCTTCAGCGGGTATCCACGAAATCAAAATAAGAGTTATATCCTAGCCAGCGAACAAGCAACTTTCGCTTACCCTTGCAGGTACGAGTCTTCAATACCTTTTTAATTTGATAAATTTTACTATTTCCAACTTTTTGTAATGCATAATCATAAAAACCACCGAGAATCTCTTCATGTTTTATATAGCAAAACCAATACGTCATAGGTTTATTGTCTAGGATTTGTGACACTTTAAAAGGTTCAGTGGACCACAAGTATTTTCCCTTTTCAAAAATACAGCTTGTATGATTAATTCGAACCTATCACCAACATTAAATTTTTTCTTCCCCGCTTTTTCATTAGAATATAGTTTAAGGAAATGTGTGTTCTCGCTATGATGAACTTCATAAGGGCTAGCACTGAATAAGGATCGATGAGGACGTTGATTATAAATCAACATAATTTTATCTAAATCATGAATAAATGCAGCTGTACTTTTCAAAGTGCAATATCTTGAAATTAAAAGTCGAATGATTAGTATTAAACGTTCAGCCAATGCCACCTTTATAGGATTATGACTATGATAGAGTATTGTATTCTATTTCAATAAAACCTGCTTTACATGTGGATTAACAAATTCACTGCCAAGGTCTGTTTGAATTTTTTTTTATATGAATGTTGTTCAAAGATGGATTGAAGGGCTTTAGCAACTTCATTGCCTCTATTTGACTGAAATGGAACTGCATATGCACACCGACTAAAAACACTTATTGCAAGTAAAATATACTTGTACGGTTCATTATGACGTCTTTGAATCGCGTTTAGAGTCAAAAGATCTGCTTGTAATATATGCAGAGGCTAAAAGGCTTTAGTTTTTTGATAGTCACGACTTCTAGTCCTATGATTATGATGTAGAGTATAACTGGATTCATTTTGTAAATACTCTTTTACTAGCTTTTTTTGAAATCTGATAACCTTAGCAAGTGTAAAGGGAAATCTTAAACATCTTGGTTCTCAAATATTTTCATAAACATCTTTCAAAATTTGATCCGTTTTGATCGTAACCGTTTGGTACCCTATTGTATACTACGGGATGAATCAATACGTCTTCGCTTTTGTCTAGTTACCGGTGTCAAATCGCCACTAAGTACGTTCTCCAAGAAAGATTTAAAATGTTCTTCTTCCTTTAATGGACTATGTTCTTTTAATTTCTTTAGAATTTGCTTATTGCCGATAAAACTTGTAGGAAAATTTGACGACTTTAGAAAATTATATAGATGACAATAAAAGGATTTGAATCTTTTACGATTTGCAATCAGATCCGATAATAAATCAGTTAAATTTTAGGGTTTGCCCTGAATTATAACTTCAATCTTTTTCTCATCAATTTGTCCATTTTCAGCGAGACATGCCAAGAGTCTTTGTCCTTGTTCACGATAAGATTGAGGCAACAAGTCCAAAACACTTTTTAATAAATCTTCTTTTTTCAGTTTTAAAACTTTCAGAAGGTTGATCAATGACATTGACTTTGAGTGGTTTTTCACGAAAAGGCTTATGTCTGTTGACAAAACGAAGGGCATTTTGAAGCAAAATTAATTTTTCATCATCGGCAATTGTTTCATTGTTAATAAATTTATCAATATTATCTTCAAAGTGCTCTTTGGGCGAAAGAGCAAGTCCAATCAGCGTCAAATTATAGGGTTTAGCCATTTCTAGAGAATAGTGTTTACAAGTCCGTTGATTACGGTAGTAACACTGAAAAGAAATTACCATTCACTTGAACAAGACGTTTCCTTTTGCAATTTGCTTTCTTTTTGCAAGCTAGAGCACTTAGAAGTGATCTATGTTGCTTATTCCGCTGCTTAAACAAAGTTAAGACTAGAGATTAATAAATTCCATGTCAACACCATGCTTGAGAATTGATTTTTAAGTCGTGGTTTTGAATTGGCTAGCAAAGAAAATAAATGTCGGTGTTCATGTAGCTTCTTCAGTATCAAGACAGCGACTAATGACCTTTTTTACAATTCACGGGTAGATATACAGTAATTTCATTATCGAAAATATCAGTGACTGTACGCAACTCTTCGGGTGTGTTTTGATTCAGGTCCAATAATGTGTATCGATAAGGTTTATTAGTTTCTTGACTGTATGCGGAAAGTGAAAATTTGGGATCGCCAAGGTAGATTTGTATGTTTTGAGTTATAAGAGAAATTGAATCACGAAAAACACCATAGATAATATAGTAGGTATAATTCAAAGCATGTGTTCTCATCCACATACTCTGATGAAAAGGATTATTGAGAACAATAGTTAAAGGAGTTTTTTCGTGATGGGACCAGACCGTGAATAATTGTAACATTTCCTGCGATCATTCTTCAATAGATTCGGCTAAATCGTCAATAACCAACCACGAGTTTGGCACAATACTAGTAAATACGTCAACCCCTTGTATGAATTTTATGCTTGGGTCAATCTTTTTTATTTTATCATAGGCTTCTTGCCATATACTATAGCAATAATAGATATTTTTCAGATTCTCTAAAAAAAATTTATAACGATTTTGGATTATTTTCCTTGAAAGTATTGTTTTCCCGGAAATGGACTGTCCCCAAGGAAACGATCTGAACAGTGTTTTAAATTGATACATATTCTTCCAATGTCAAAATTAAACTAACCTATACTAGCCCCAATCTGAGAATAAATAGTCAAAATAAAATATACATGGTTTCTTTAATTCACATATATATACACAACTTAAGAACATATATTTACAACATTAAAAAATAAACTCTTTATCACGATCAGAGGAGGCCAGCGCTAAAAGCATCTGAGCCGGCACTCATCACGGCCGAGAGGCCGGAAACGAGGAAACGAGGCCCTGTCGATAACAAGTAATAAACACTTAAAAAACTTGAAAATTACCGCTTTGCGCAATGAAAATAAAATTATAAATATAAAACACCCGAAAAAATTAATGTTGAAAAAAAGACAGTGCCAGAGGCAGAGCTCGTAATGGAAAAAATGGCCCTCCCCCCAAAAAAAGAAGGCCCCCTCCCACAACTAAAGAGCTTTCTCCGGACCAAGTTACTTCCTATAATTTACACATTCAACTCGATCTGAAGTAAGATAATGGCAATGTGGCAGTACTCTAACACCACCCTCGAGTGCACAGACTTTATCCGATATGGTTAACATGGCATTTTTTTCGACTCGAACTGTATAGTTTTTGTATTTTAAAGAGCGAAAGGCCATGACCCTCGCTCTTGGAACTAAAATTTTATTCTATACAGTTCCTATAAACACTCATGTTGAAATTTCCTTTACATAGTATGATGGCAACCCCCTTGCAGACTTTTTTGGTAGTCTCATTTTGCGTTTCCACGCAGTACACCTTCGGACAAGGAAATAGACCATGCGATGCATGGTCACTTCCCGTCTCTGATTTTAATTTTCACAATTGATTTGGGGCCTGGCGTTTCACCAGCTCTGGGAAGCAGAACTCTTCCCAGTTTGTGTAATTCATCGAGAACTAATGTACTCTCCATTTTCCAAATCTTCCAATATATTATCGGTCTTATCTCTTAACAATAAAGAATCTGTATTCCCTCTATAAACTTGAACTTGTCCCTCCCTAGATTATTGGCGCTTACAAACATAGTAATAAAATTCCAACAAAATTTTCTTTGAAATTTCTAAAATGGCCCTGCCAGTGGCAATGTTTTCATTTAAAACTAAATTTCTTTTTCTCTATGTAAGAAGACCATATACGAGTCTATGATCCTGAATGATGATAAGTTAGGATCTGCAATGATTCTGGCATATTCTTTTGGGTCAGTGACAACGTCACAATGACTCTTGTTACGCACGCTCTCAAACATTTTATCAAAGGCCGAATCTAAAATAAGTTTAAAGATGTCTTTTTCGACCTTCGTTTTTGCTTGAGACTGTTTTTTGACAAAAGTGTCAAAAAATCTCTTCATGTAAGGTTTTTGGTCAAACTGGAGGGCTCTATGAATCTTTGTGACATTGATACCGTTGGCAAGCATCCATCGCAAAAGGACGAGGTGTGCAACAATATTTTGTTTTGGCTCCAGGTCGGCAATAAGCTTTTGTTTTTAAAGTGTCCAATGTGTACCTTTATTTTCTACTAATGATAAATTGTAGGGACTCAGAGATTCCCTAGGCACTAGTCTATTAATGCAAGGGAAAACTAAGTCTTTTACCAAGTCATGAAGGTCAAGAAAAAATTTATCATCAATCTAGAAAAACCATCCTGTTGGTCCATTCTCCTAAAAAGTCTGATTATTAGGGAAATCCGAATCAGAAGTATTTTCAAGTCATTGGTGATTCCCACACAGCAAATAAAAGTGAGACGTTGCCGACGTTTCATATCTAACAAAATGGTGTCCAACTTTTCACCGGTGCGTTGTCCATTCGGGTCAGTTTCAAAGATACGATCCCCTTGGAAAAAATACCCTCCCCGCATGAATCTCTGTAAAAACAGGTGCTGATCCACGTCGGTGATCAGACCTATTGCTGCATTACTGATTTTAAGAATTAAATTCATTACCAAATGAGGAGTGATGAAATAAAACCCAAAATACAACCCTAACTCTTTATGAATTTTATCCGTGTTTTTACAGACAATATCTAACAAGGACAATCCATCACTTGCCAGGTACATTTTACAATAATCCCACCCATTTTTACACCCTCCCTTTGTCCAAACCCTCTTGGCAAATTCATAATCGGCAGTGGTGCATTGACGATCGCAAAGTGAATCATAAAACTCTGCGATTGGTGGTAATTTTTCCTCACTTAGCTTCGAGGCGGAGCTATAGTACTCGTACGGGTGTATGCCCTTACACGTTAATAAATCATACAGTTTCTCATCTGAAAAGAACTGTTTAAGATTGGGGGAAACTATTAAAATCGTCACTTTTCTGTATTTGAATCAACTTACTTAGGGATTGGGGGAAGAAACTAAAGGAATCAAGGAAACGTATTTTATTCCAGTACGAATTACCATTATCAATTGTTTGCCATTTAAATTCTAAGATTACCAACTGCTCAGATGATTTCGGTATGATGCTATATGAAAAAGAACCATCTTCCCGTGCGCCATCTACAACTTCACCTTTTTGCAATCGTGCCAACAATGGTAATATGAATTTCAAATCATAATTGGAATTTTGCATGTAAACCAGTAAAAAGTACTGTTGCTTAACATTTAAATTACACAATTTATGTGCGGTCCCCCAAAAGTTACCTGTTGATGAAATTTCTTGCCATAAAAGATCATGATCCCGGGTTTTCGTATCCCCCTCAGTAATTTTTTTCTTACAAATCCAGCAAATGTCGTGTTCTTTAATAGTCAACTCGTCTCCTGGTGATAGATTCATTGGATAGTGCGTATGACGCAGCCGTGAATTGACCTCATTTGCTGCTTTAATGAGAGCAACCATAGCTGTGCCAACATTATCTTCTCCACCCAACGTCTCAAAAAATCTACCAATTGCAAGGTATTACTTGCATCTCTTCACGCCTGTGCAAAAGAGAGGGCAATGGCCTCATGTTTTTTCACATGATTCAAGACGGATCCTACACATCCGTGAGAGCAGCTTCAATTTTCAGTGTCACCTTGTTGCTCTTCAATAGTGTACTCTGAAAGGTTTAGAGCCACAAGGTGGCATTGCCCCCTGAAACCGTTTCCAAAGACTGGTACCCATGACGCTTGCAGTGTCTCAAAGGATTATTTCATTTTAATTCAGTATAAAACCTAGATTGACACATTGGGAATAATAGCGTGTTGTATGATTTTTACCTTCACATAAAACCTGAATAATAAGTGGAATAAGAAAGAAATGTCCAATTGATTCAGGATCTTTTGCAGGATCAGAGAGACGCCATACCCAGTGCTTCACTTATTCAATGAACGGTGCCCTTACGGAATAAATTACCCCTTTTAATCACTAAATTCCCCATCTTCAAATTTTTCGTCAAACTGTAAAACTGTAACCCAGACTTTTAGATGTTCATTTGCCCATTCAAAAATGTCAATCCCCTTAAGTTTTACTGGGTAATGCCCATTTAAACAAGTAAAATCAACTTTAGGAAATTTAGAACCCTCCGCATTCTCATTTACTGTCCAATTGTTCAACATTGTCCTGCTAATACCATCCATCATCATAGGCTTATGTCCTGCCACAAGGACGGAATACTTGAATCACTCCAAGCCTGTGTCGAAACAAAAGTGTTGTACACCTCTAGTAGTTTTTAAAGTTCTATTATATTTTTTAAACTCCCCATCCCACCTCTCAAAGCAAACTCTCTTTTAAATTTAGTAATATTAACCTCTAATTTTTTTATAAATAATACTAATATCCCACTCCAATTCTCATTGTACCCCTCCTTTCCATTAAAAATTTCAACCACCCAATCCGAGAACACACCCTTATAATTATTCGAGTCAGGGTGCAGCGTCTGCATCTTTTTTTATATGATGGTCACGTAAAACACGCAAACTTGCATTTAAAAAAAATAATTTTAAACATGATGGATGCTTTTAAAAATCCTGTCCTCCCGCCTCCCCTGAATGTTTTTCAAAAAGTGCCCGAATCATGCTGACGTAGGAGTGGGCTGTGTCTATAGAGTCCGTTTGAATACTACCATATGAAAGGGAATTAAATGGATCAAAAAACTCGGCTCTATGCATATGAATATTTCGCAAGCGGTATCTGATAATTAAAAATTATCTAACACTGGGGGCGAGCCAGCTTTACTTTGTCTTATATCACTGTGAGGGGTTGTCTCGAAGTGGCTTACTGGCAGTTTTTCCAATAAATTGTCCAAAAATTCTTTGCTGGTGCCAAGATCCCACAATAAGGTGTTAAAGTCAATTGCGGAGAACCCCAAACTATCCTGACTCACCCCCGAACTTAAACCCCCCTCAAATTTAATTTCTACGGGCCCTGTACACAGACTATCATGAAATTCCGATGGCGGTAGCAAGATCTCAACAGTGACCTCTGGTAACGAGGCTACCTGGACTTAGAAGAATAATAAGAGCATATTAGCTCACTGAAAGGTATTTTTCTATGAAAAAGAGAGAAAACTACTCATTGAAATGCAAAGGCGTCCTATGCACTCACTACTGACATATATGGAATGCCGTTTCCATAGGGTACCTTTTGTATGCATAATGAAAGGGTACCATGCCCTCTTGCAACTGTATGCACTCTACTACTCCTAGAAATGCAAAGGTGTCTTATGCCCTCACTACTGATATAAATGGAATACTCCTTCCATAGGGTGCCTTTTGTGTGTATTATAAAAGGGTGTAATGTCCTCTTGGAAGTGTAACCCCCTTTACTACCGACCATATGCCCACACTACTTCTATATATTTTACAAGGCTCTAAAGGACACTTTTTTGGTTGTATTAAAAAAATAATTATGGGAAACTTACCGAAGGGGAATTGCTTCTGGCCATTTGGTTATAAAGGCATTGGCCCATGCTACCAGTTTGTCGGAGGCTTCTTCGACTGCTCCAGATCCTTTCCCAATGAATTTTGTAACGAGCCGATCGATCTCGTTATCGGCCTGGAAAAAAAGAAATAGGTATGAATGGAACTAGCAGGGACTCTCTAAATTTTTGAGTCATATTCTTAGGTATAAAATGAATGTTCCCTTTATTATAAACCTTGAAATAAGCCATTTTAATGTCTCTGAGTGATAAAAAATAGCTTTATTAGCTTGAAAAGACCAAAGGCTTATTCCTGAGGGGGCCAAGTCTCTTGAAACCTAATTGGGCGTAAATAAGCTGAATAGTAGGCACTTGAAAGAGTGAACAAAGTGTCATTATTTTTGAGGGGTAGAGTCTTTTGAAACAAGGAGTAGGGAAAACTTTAATATTCTAGGGAAAAGCAATACATATAAAACGAGTAAGCACTTGTTAGCTTAAAGATCCCCTTCAAAGCCTGAAAATGGCGAAAAACAGCCTTATCTCTGAAGGGCAGAGTCTTTTAAAACAAGGGGTGGGGAAACTTTAATATTCTAGCGAAAAGCAATATATATAGAACGAGTAAGCAATTATTAGCTTGAAAATCCACTTCAAAGCCTGAAAATGGCGAAAAACAGCCTTATTTCTGAAGGGCAGAACCTTTAAAACATGGAGTGGGGGAAACTTTAATATTCTAGAGAATAGGCATACATATAAAACGAGCAAGTACTTATTAGTGTAAAATATTCCTTAAATAGCCTAAAAAACGATATAAATTCCCTTGAAGAGCTGAAAGAAGTTAGGAAAATGCCTTTTACTAGGCAGAGAAGATAAGCTGATAGAAAAATAGTGAAAAATAGCAAAAAACAAAACTAAAGAGTAAAAGGCTCTCTGACAGGCAAAATATAACCTTATTAGGTTAAAAAGAAAAAAGGTGAAAAATAGTTTTCTTTAGATATTTCTATAATCTGGTCCTGGTAGAAAAAGAATCTCTGAGCAGTAAAAATACCTACTTCTTCAAACTCTGTTGACAAAAAGATGTGGGCTCTTGAAGGTCCCGGCAAACCATGATGGAGGGTGGACGGGCTGGCTACCTCATGATCTTTTGTGGGGGGGGCAGCGATGTCATGGGCTTGGGCGGGGGCAGCGGGGCTTGTCATCGTGTGAGAGGCCGCCCACTCTCTAAAATTTTCTGCCAGGTTGCATAGGGGCTTGCACTGACATTGCTGGTCTGTTTTGAGCGTGAGAGTCTCCGGGTATTACAGTAGGGATGCATCAGGAGGCACTGGACGAACAAAGGGACGAACAAGTTGGGCAAACAACACGTATAAGATCACAGTCAATCAGAGGCCTACAATTCGTGGACTAACAAGACCAAACCTCTTTCTAGGTCCATGAAAGGGCTAGATTACGACCAGGACGATGTGACATCATCAGACAAGACTTTCTGGGAAATTGATAAGTTTGAATTTACGTAATTTCCGTGACAAAATTTCATCCCGTGAACATTCCATGATAACTTAATATCATAAATTTGCAGGCAGGATTATATGCAATTAATACAGACATGAATTACGTTGAACTTATAGAGGTCCGATTGTGTAACAATTCATGACAGAAAAATCAATAGGCTTCATTAGGAATTTAAAATGTATCTGTGCACAGTTGCCAGAACAAAGGAAACGTCAGAGATTTATTGACATTTTAGGAGCTCCTTTGGGGTGAAACAGTTTGAAACATGTGACTTGACATAGCTTTAATTCTCGGCCTTGGTTGCTATAATAGACTAGTACACATTATGGGATGTGGGCGATATAAAATATGGTTTTTGGCAATGAAGTATGCTAAAAAGTTGAAAGTAATAGAGTCATCGGTGTCAAGATGACCTTGAATTGACCTAGCTTTACTTCCCGACTGTGTTCTGTGTATTACACAAGTACCATTTAAGCAGTGATATCAATATAAAAAGTTAATACTAATAAAGATGTAGATGCCAAGAAAAGAATTGTAATAAAGAAATTCAGAACAGTCCTTAGAAATCCTTAGAAATCAACTAGTGAGACGATTATGAGTATGAAGCATCAAGGACTGCAAGTACCAATAACCCTAGCTACCAAGGACCTCAATCTCCAAGGGTCCACTCTCCCCAACCTCCAAGGGGCCCCCTTCCTCCAACTATTTTTTAAGGACAGCCCCCAATTTTGAATATAGAGGCTCCATTAAGAGTTCTAAATGTGTAAGAAAAAAATTATCAGAACGTCATTTCAGACCTCATCTTTCAGAATTTAGACAAGCAAATGCTCTGAACATCCAATTCTGAAAGTTTTTTGCATACTATTATGAAATATGACAATTAAGAATGATATCTTTCTAAAAGTCCCCCCCCTTGGCCTCAAATGTTAATTCTATGATCTTTTAATATTATCACTACTCAAAGGTCCAAATGCGAGAACTTTTAATTTAATCTCATTTATTCTATACACTAATATCTAATCTCCTTTCCAATCTCTGGATATCAAATAATACTTCTTGTGCCTATACCAATAGCATCTTACATCTTTAACGATCTCGTCAGGATTAACGGGATAATACTCCATTTTAGGCTTCGTTATGGAGTTCTGAAAGTAGAAGTTTTAGTAATAACATTTGATTTTTAATAAAGTTGGATTTGAATTTTCAGAAATATGAACATCACACTTTAAAAAAACATCAGATTTTATTAATAAAATGGATTTTTGAATAGAGTTGGGTTTGATCCAAGTTCTCATTGGGTACATTTTTGTATATTTTTTTAATAGATTGAGGTTTTAGTTTTCAGAAATATGAACATCACAGTTTAAAATACATCTGATTTTTTTAATAACATTCATTTTTTTTAATAAAGTTGGGTTTGATCCAAGGCCTCATTGGGTACATTTTTGCATATATTTTTAATGAAGTGAGGTATTAGTTTTCAGAAATATAAAAATCCCAGCTTAAAATACATCTGATTTTATTAACAACATTTGATTTTTTTAATAAATCTGGATTTTAATTTTCAGAAATATAATAATAATAATAATAATTTTATTTCAACCCTTTATACAAATACATTTAAATGCTCAATGGAGTTATAAAAACGAAAGAAAAAAATAAAAAAAAAATCACATTACGCTACAAAACAAAATTAAACTGCGATAACTATGAAAAAGAGAAAAGAAACGAAATCAAAATCACGATTTTAATGCACAAGACTAGCCAATGGAAAGTCGTGTATTCTTCTATTTCAACTTTTGAAGCGGGTATACAACTCATCCATTTTCTTACTTAACTCAAAAATATAGTACCTCTGCGAATCCTAAGAGTTTCTGAACCATATGGGAATTCCCAATAAATATTTGCAGTACCGAAAAAAATTGAACAAATTCGGTTACGTTTGGCTTTACTAAGGCAATTCCATAATATGAACATCATAGTTTAAAAAACATCTGATTTTATCAATAATATTAATTTTTTAATAGAGTTGGGTTTCATTGGGTACATTTTTGTATATTTTTTTAAATAAAGCTGAATTTTAATTTTCAGGAATATGAACATCAGAGTTTAAAAAACATCTGATTTTATTAAAAATATTGATTTTTTTAATAAAGTTGGGTTTGATCCAAGGCCTCATTGGGTACATTTTTGCATATTTTTTAAATAAAGTGAGGTTTTAGTTTTCAGAAATATGCATATCCTAGTTTAAAATACATCTGATTTTATTAACAATATTTGATTTTTTTAATAAAGCTGGATTTAATTTTCAAAAATATGAACATCACAGTTAAAAAAAAATTGATTTTATTAATAACATTGATTTTTTTTAATAAAGTTGGGTTTCATTGGGTACTTTTTTCCATACTTTTTTGTAGTGGGGTTTTAGTTTTCAGAAATAGGCACATTCCAGTTTTTTTTAATTCCAATATTCACGGCGCCTGGTACTTCAAAGTATCTGAAATGCCGCTATTCATTTACCTCTTTCAATGGCCTCGAGGTTTTAAATGTCTATTGAACCTTTCTTTGAAGGTGTTAACAGAGGGATTTGCAGGGATAATATCCCCAGGAAGATCGTTCCAGGTAGAAGTGCAACGCCGGATGAAGCTGTTCCTCAAGTACTCGGTTTTCGGCGTATCCTCCTTTAGATAATTGGACCGAGCTGTATGCCTTCATGTCTGCCTTGTCGGCTGGACAAAGGGGGCACAATTCAAGAGAGCTCGCATGAGGGAGGCGAATTTTTGTACTTGTAGAAAACAGCCACCTAGCTTTACTTCCCGAGTATGTTCTGTATTATACACAAGTACCATCGAGCACTGTTGTCAATATAAAATATGCAATAAAAGAGATATAAATTTTTGACTTAACACTGAAAAACTTGATAGTAATAGACTCATCAAGATGAACTAGCTTTACTTCTCGAGTATGTTCTGTATAATACACAAGTAGTATCGAATAGTGTTGTCAATATAAAATATGAAATAAAAGAGATGGAAATTTGTTACTTAACGCTGAAAAAAGTTGAAAGTAATAGACTCATCAAAACGACCTAGCTTTACTTCTCGAGTATGTTCCGTATAATACACAAGTACCATTGAACAGTGTTGCCAATATAAAATATGCAATAAAAGAGATAGAAATTTGTGACTTAACGCTAAAAAAGTTGAAAGTAAGAGACTCATAAAGATGACCTAGCTTTACTTCTCGAGTATGTTCTGTATAATACACAAGTACCATCGAGCAGTGTTTTTAATATAAAATATGCAATAAAAGAGATAAATATTTTTGACTTAACACTAAAAAAGTTGAAAGTAATAGACTCATCAAGATGACCTAGCTTTACTTCTGGAGTATGTTCTGTATAATACACAAGTACCATCTAGCAGTGTTGCCAATATAAAATATGCAATAAAAGAGATAGAAATTTGTGACTTAACGCAAAAAAACTTGAAAGTAATACACTCATCAAGAGGACCTAGATTTACTTCTCGAGTATTTCCTGTATAATAGACAAGTACCATTAAACAGTGTTGGAAACTCTTCTGAATTACCTTAAAGAAGAGAAAAAAGTTAGCTCAATTTTGAATTTTACCAAAGAAGAGTTACAGTTCAATTCTAATTTTTCTAAAGAAAATAAAAAAGCTTCCACTTCGGTTCATAATTTCCCAAAGACATAAAAACATTTAAAGTTCTGTTCTTAATTTTTCCTTAGAAGATAGAAAAGTTATACTATGACTTTGAATATTTTCCATGAAGATAAAAAGTTACTTCTTAATTCTAAATTTTCTCAACAAAGTGAAGAAAAGTTAAAGTTCTCTTCTGAATTTTCTCAAGGAAAAAGAAATTAGTTAGAGATCAATTCTAATTTTTTCAATAAAATAAAAAAGGTTGCACTTCAGTTCAGATTTTTCTCAAAGAGATGAAGAAATTTAAAGTTTTGTTCCAAATCTTTCGTAGAAGATAGAAAAGTTATACTTGGATCGTGAATATTCTCCATGAAGATGAGGAGCTCCACTTTAATTCTGAGTTTCCTCGAAGAAGTGCAAAATGTTCAAGTTCTCTTCTGAATTTTCTTAAAGAAGAGAAAAAGTTAGCTCAATTCTGAATTTTAGCAAGAGTTACAGTTCAATTCTAATTTTTTCGAAGAAAACAAAAAAAGCTTCCAGTTCAGTTCTTAATTTTCCAAAGACATAAAAAATTTAAAGTTTTGTTCTAAATTTTTCCTTAGAAGTTAGAAAAACTTATACTATGGTTGTGAACATTTTTCATGCAGATAAAAAGTTCCACTTTAATTCTAAATTTTCTCAACTAAGTGAAGAAAAGTTCAGGTTCTCTTCTGAATTTTCTCAATGAAAAAGAAATTAGTTACAGATCAATTGTAATTTTTTCCAAGAAAATAAAAAGGTTCCACTTTCGATTCTGATTTTTCTCAAAGAGATGAAAATAGTTAAAGTTCTCTTCTAAATTTTACCGTAGAAGATAGAAAAAGTTATACTAGGATTGTGAATATTCTCCATGAAGATAAAAAGTTCCAGTTTAATTCTAAATTTTCTCAACGAAGTGAAGAAAAGTTCAAGTTCTCTTCTGAATTTTCTCATCGAAAAAGAAATAAATTAAAGATCAATTCGATTTTTTTCCAAAAAAAATAAAAAGATTCCACTTCAGTTCTGATTTTTCTCAAAGAGATGAAAAATTTAAATTTCTGTTCCAAATTTGTCGTAGAAGATAAAAAAAGTTATTCCTTGATTGTGAATATTCGCCACGAACATAAGAAGCTTCACTTTAATTCTGAGTTTTCTCAAACAAGTGCAAAAATGTTCAAGTTCTTTTCTGAATTTTCTTAAAGAAGAGAAAAAAGTTAGCTCAGTTCTGAATTTTACCAAAGAAGAGTTACAGTTCAATTCTAATTTTTTCAAAAAAACAGAAAAGCTCCTACTTAGGTTCTTAATTTCCCAAAGACATAAGAAAATTTAAAGTTCTGTTCTAGATTTTTCCGTAGAAGATAGGAAAAGTTATACTATGATTTTGAATACTTTCCATGAAAGATAAAAAGTTCCACTTTAATTCTAAGTTTTCTCAACAAAGTGAAGAAAATTTCAAGTTCTCTTCGGAATTTTCTCAATGAAAAATAAATAATTTACTGATCAATTCTAATTTTTTCCAGAGAAAGTAAAAAGGTTCCACTTCAGTTTAGATTTTCTCAAAGAGATGAAAAAAATTTAAATTTCTGTTCCAAATTTTTC